>NW_009725827.1:0-46532 GCF_000703405.1 Apaloderma vittatum | reverse complement strand
CTGGGTTTTAGCTCAAACCCAGGACAGCAGTACAAAGTTATTATAAAATAAAAGATCATAAATCTTGAATATTCATACGTTATTATCTCTTGCATTTTGGATTTTTTTTGCTGCATGCATGAAAATGCGCATACATATTTGTTTTTCGATTCATAGCTGTGCAAAGTGCAATGATGCACTGCTCCTACGCAGTAAATTCCATGGTTTTTACATCTCTGACTTAACACATATACACACATCAGCTGCCTAACACACAGATGCATCAATCTGTTCTTCTGTATATAAAAATGATCTGCATACGTCGAATGGCTACTTATCCAAGATTTCCAGATGTCCACCAGCTCAACCATAGCCCATTTCAGACTTCAGGAAATCTTAGACAAGTGGCTGAAGTTTTCCTAGGCAGAATTTCTGACAGAAACAGAAGGTGTTGCCAAGAAGTACTAACTCCTCGAATCACAAATGATGTTCACAGATTCAGATACAGAAACGCTATAAAAATCAGGACTCGCATTTTAATATATGGTTCCCTTCAAAGGTGACTTACAGTAGTGAATCTAGAAAGAGTATCTAGAAAATATTCAATAGTCTATACTAACTAAGAGACGCTTCTCAGACAAAGATAGACAAAAAATATTGCAACCCTCTCATATAATGCCTGGAACATTAGATGTGTGTAAGCTTTGAAAGGAAAAAAAAGGAATTAAGATCAGCTTAAGAGCTAGAAATAATTTTTTCTTACAATGTTATCACCGAGTCACAGAATGTGAGGGGCTGGAAGGGACCTCAAAAGATCATCTAGTCCAGCCCCACTGCCAGAGCAGGATCACCTACGGTAGGTCACACAGGAATGCATCCAGGCTGGTTTTGAATGTCTCCAGAGCAGGAGACTCCACAACCTCCCTGGGCAGCCTGTGCCAGTGCTGTGTCACCGTCACAGTGAAAAACATGTTTTCTAATATCTTTGTGGAACCTCCTATGTTCCAACTTGAACCCATTGCCCCTTGTCCTCTCATTGAACATCACTGAGAAGAGCCTGGCTCCGTCCTCCTGGCACTTCCCCTTGACATATTTATAAACATTAATGAGGTCACCCCTCAGTCTCCTTTTCTCCAAGTTAGAGACCCAGCTCCTTCAGCCTTTCCTCATAAGGGAGATGTTCCACTTCCTTCGTCATCTCTGTGGCTCTGTGCTGGACTCTCTCCAGCAGTTCCCTGTCTCTCTTGAGCTGAGGGGCCCAGAACTGGACACAAT
Organism: Apaloderma vittatum; assembly: GCF_000703405.1. Lineage (NCBI taxonomy): Eukaryota > Metazoa > Chordata > Aves > Trogoniformes > Trogonidae > Apaloderma > Apaloderma vittatum. The sequence goes on along the minus strand of NW_009725827.1, from coordinate 45,278 downwards.
ATTCCAGATGTGGCCTCACCAGGGCAGAGTAGAAGGGCAGGAGGACCTCTCTCGACCTACTAGCCACTCCCCTTCTAATACAGCCCAGGATGCCATTGGCCTTCTTGGCCACGAGGGCACATTGCTGGCTTATGGTTATCCTGCTGTCCACCAGGACCCCCAGGTCCCTTTCCCCTACACTGCTCTCCAACAGGTCAGTCCCCAACCTGTACTGGCACATGGGGTTATCCTTTCCCAGATCCAAGAATCTACACTTGCCGTTGCCATATTTCACAAAATTTCTTCCTGCCCAACTCTCCAGCCTGTCTAGGTCTCGCTGAATGGCAGCACAGCCTTCTGGAGTGTTAGCCACTCCCGCCAATTTCAGGTCATCCACAAACTTGCTGACAGTGCTCTCTACTCCCACATACAGGTTGTTGATGAATTTATCGAATAGTACTGGTCCCAGTACCAACTCCTGAGGGACTTAACTAGATACAGGCCTCCAGCTAGACTCTATCCCATTGACTACAAGTCTCTGACTTCTTCCTTCCAACCAATTCACAATCCACCTCACTACTTGATCATCCAGACCACACTTTCAGCTACAAGGATGCTGTGGGAGTCAGTCTCAAATGCTTTACTGAAATCCAGATAAATCAAATATATCCAGAAATAACAGAACAACAACACACAATGAACCTACTCCAAGGTCTAGAAAATTCTTAACATGTATTGTCATTTAAAAAGTATCATAGTATCTCATTTGACTTTAGCCTTCTCATGGAGGATCTCATTTTTCCTGTCCTAGGCCAAAGGTTCTATCATCCTCCATTAACCACCAGGACAATTATCACAGATTTACAAGTTTAACTCTTAAGAATGTCACAGTCTAACATTTTTTAAAATTTACCTTTAAGCCAGATCCTCCTAAACAAGAGTATCAGCTGAATTTTATGAATTTCAGCTGATAATGTGCCTATACAGTTTGCAGAAATTAATTAGTCCAGAACTATTGTATGGATTTCCAGATGAAAAATCATTGTAAAATGAACAAAAAAGAGACCAAATATAAACTTGATGAAAAAGAGACTTAGTGGGAAAAAAATTGTTACTCAAAGCCAGAACTAGAGAAATAACATGGTTCTGGGGTTTAGCAGTTTCCTGGAAAAATAAACAAACACCTAAAAGAATTGAGTTCTTTGTAAGGTTGTTTGTTTTGGTTTTTTTACATCAAGAGCACTAAGATGACATTTCTGGTAAACTTTTTAGGTCACCACAAAATGACTGAATCAACCTAAGATGAAATATTGTGGTAATTTTCAATTTGGGGAAAGTTTTTTTAAATACATTTCAGAAAAAAAAAGCATTTAAAGTGTTACAGCATTTTGATTCATAAGTTTTTAAAATATAAATTGCTTGTGGGAGAGGGATTTAATCTCTTTTCAGTTCACACAGTATTGCAATGCTGACATGAATTCACAAAATATTTTACTGGACACAAATTTTTCTGCCGACGTAATCTGCACTTTTGAACCAAAAGAAAATCATTTTGAACAAGAAGCAAAGAGCTTGGTCTCTGTGAAATGGTCTGTAACATGTTGAAAACAAAAATATGACAATGCAAGACTTATTTTCCATTTTCTACTAAGACATCATTCTCATTGAATCCATAGGAACCGCAAGCCACAGATCTAACAGACACATCAACCTCATTATTGTCGTCTTGCTTAGAATTGAAGACACCATAAGTATTCAGAACTAGAGTGCATCCTAAAAGATGCATCAAGGCTGACAGTCAAGACTCTTTCCTAAAACAGAAACGAAAAGTAGCTTCAAGATTTTTAGTCAATCTAGAATGATAAATTCTACAAGACACAATACTATAAAGCAAAGTGGAGGCTCAGCCTAGGAGTTTGGGTTTAGCTGGACATCAAAGACTATCCAAAATGTCACTTTATACTGGAGAATGTTTTCAAAATTTTCCAGGAAAAGCCTTACACCTCATTTACAAAATGATCAGGGAAAGAAGCACACAAGAATAAAATACAGATAAATGAATAGCTAAATTTATTAAGATTTTTTTCATAATAAACTGTTCTCAGTAAAAGAAAGGGTAGATAGAGGACAGCAAAGAGGAAGTAACTCAGAAGACAGAAGACTCTGAATATCCTAATCTTAGCTGGTCATAGCTGCTTTGGTTCAGTTTCTTATAGTAATGACTCTAAGATTTACCTTTATCTCAAAGGTTAGAGAAAATAATTCTTTATAACACATGTCTCTGAATATTTTGCTGTCATTACTGCATGGTTAGACAGTACATTTGTGAGAGTCTGCTTCCTTGTCACAGTTAGGATCTATAATGCTAAGAAATACATTAGCTCCATTTGTACTACACCACACTCTATTATTACAAATTTTCAACCTACATAGCAGTGCAAGAAGAGGTTAGAGAAACAGTTTTGATATATATAGAGAGAGAGCAGTTGCTTCTATGATATTTTATTTTCTGTTCTAGACAAATTGGAACATGATTTTCTTCCTAAGAAATGTATATTGTTAAGTCAGAATATACTTCAGACTGTGTTAGCAGCTCCTTCATATTAATATAATTTCAAGTCCTGGGAACACTGCATCTGACTCCATGGTTTCTTTCAGAGCAGGAATTGAAAGCAAATTTCCAGATATAATTAAAGGCAGATGAACTTGAAGCTATCTAAAAGTCAACTGCTACAATTGCTTTATTAACCCTATCAACATATATATATATAAAAAAAAGAGTTACTGCATTAGAAACTGAGTAACCTGATGATGAAATGCATCTCCCTGAATATCTCTGTACTTTACAGACTCTGCAACTGTATATACAACAGAAGTCAGGCTGTAGGGAGAAAAGAAGTGATAGTTTACTCCTATTCACAAATTGTGGGTTTTTTTTCTTTTGGAAACTAGATATATTCTGTTGTCAGTCTTTTTGCAGGTACTCTTATAACAAAATGTTTTTAAATGAGGGGGAACAATTCTTAGCTTCAACTTACTCCAATTTAGTAGTTCTTCAGTTTTACAGATACATATGATAAAATTCATTATCACTTTTGAAAACATGCTGTCTTTGACTAAGATCATGTATACACATCAATGAGTAGAAGCAAATGATCATTAAAGATATTTAATAATGTTCAGTAATGCATATTCATCTTTAATAGTCACCTATTTCCTATTAGGCAGATGCATATTCCTGTAACTGAACTGTAATAAACATATAAATCTATTCAGAGTAACTGAAACAGGCTGAGGACCAGGTTCTCTCATTGTCAAGGAGCTTGGTCCTCTAATAAGAGTTACTAAGTGAACATCTAAAGCATCTTCATGTCTGTCATTCACATCAGTGATGAGTCAGCAGTGTGCTCATGCAGCTCAGAAGGCCAACCGCATCCTGGGATGTATCAGGAGAAGCGTAGCCAGAGGATCAAGAGAGATGATTCTCCCCCTATACTCTGCTCTTGTGAGACCCCACCTCGAATACTGCATCCAGTTTTGGTGTCCCCACCATAAGTGGGAAATGGATCTGGTGGAGCATGTTCAGAGGAGGGCCACAAAGATGATCCAGGGGCTGGAGCACCTCTGCTACGAGGACAGGCTGTGGGAGCTGGGATTGTTCAGCCTGGAGAAGACTCCAGAGGGACCTAATAGCTGCCTTCTAATACCTGAAGGGAACCTACAGGAAGGCTGGAGAGGGACTTTTTACAAGTCTACTGATAGGACAAGTGGAAATAGATTTAATTAGAGGGACAACATGTTTAGACTGGATCTAGGGAAGAAATTCTTCAGTATGAGGGTGGCAAGACTCTGAAACAGATTGTCCAGGGAGGTTGTGGATGCTCCCTCCCAAGGGAGGCCAGGCTGGATGAGGCCTTGAGCAACCTGGTCTGTTTAAGAGTATTCCTGCAAGATTTGTTTAATCTTGCTACATGATCATAAGCCAGTTTGGTTATGATCAGCCAACACATATGTTTTCATATGTGTTTTTAAAATATTACTTGGAACTTTCAAGCTCTCACATAAAAGTGAAGGAAAAGGAGAAGAAAAAGGTGCTGGTCAACCTTATGTAACTCACACAACTAATCAGATCAAACTACCAAAATTGCCGGCACTCTTGTCATGCTATAAGTGAAGCTACAGAAGAAGTATTAAAGACAAACAGCAACAGCTTCTCAAGAAAAATTGCACCTAAACACTACTTCTAATCTTGCTGCTAAGAAAGATGAGCCACAGTGTCACTTCTGTCATGAACAGCCGCGGGCTTGTTTAATGGCAGCATCTCTGCAATGACTTTTTGTGCGGCACCTCACTCAATATTGACTGGTGCTCTTTGTTCCTCAAGCATGCTGGGAATCAATATGGTTAGTAAGAGTAATTACAATAAATGAGGATTATGAGCAATATTTTACTGCCAAAACAACAAACAATCTGAATTTGTATCTGTGCTAATCATATTTCCACTATGGCTGGCAGATGACTAGAGCAGAAAAATAGTCTCCAGCCTATATTTGCTGAATCAAATCAATTTCCATCTTTTTATTTTGTACAGAATACAAAGGAGACATTATGGTGAGAGCCTCTTTTGACACACATTTCTCTGCTAAGTTTCAGGCCAGACTGAAGACAAGCTGAAAGTGTTCTGAATGAGTCTGAAGATGCGTGGAAGTGCCTCGGGGAAGGCTGCTTAGAGGGAAGCAGCTCTCTCAAGAACTTTCTGCAAATACAATTTTGAAAAGGCTGTCAAAACCAGCATACATACGATCACAAAGAAATGCACTCCTACAGCTGCATTTACCCTTACAGAGTGGGTAACAACTATCAGTTGGAAACAGCTAGTCATCCAGAAGAGATATTGAAAAAAAATATACAGAAGCAGAAACCAGAAGTATAAAATGAAAAAAAAAAAAGGTTCAACACTTAATTCTCAATCCTTAGATGCAATTTTAGATGCATATCTATGTGAATCTCTGCATTAGGACTCATCTTCCCATTTGAAAACTACTCCGTGAATAGTAGTGTGCATGTGTCCAAATGTGATGCATAAACATGTTACTGGGGAGTTAAATAATGCCTATAAAAAAGTCAAAGCCTACATGAAATTCCTTAAAAAAATAATTATGTTTAATTGCCCTCCTACTCTTCAGTCAGAATAAGTTCTTCTAACTTAAACATTATTTCTGTTCAACGGCAAGTACTAGCACCATAGCCTTGCCTCTTGAATATACTTAGGGCAAATCAAAGATGCTAGACCATGTCAGTGGCAACCATTGAACATTTCAGTCCTTCCTATTGATTAACTACTGGAAAATCAGACTGAAATGATGGAGAGCACAGGCCACGAGCAAGAAAAAAATCTTGCAATTCCGTGAAGAAAATGTTCTTGTCAAAGATGCTGCTTGAGACAACCATGTCTGGATGATGATGATCTAGACAATTATTTACAGGTAGCCTCTCTTTTACTTCTAATTAGATTTATTTTGCATTTTTTTTTTTCCTTAAGAAGTGTTAAGGAGTCATTATGCTATAATCTCTTTATAAACAGTAGTTGAAAGCTTTTCTAAGTATTCTTGTACCAATTACAAGACATAAATATAAAAATGTCCATAAAATATTTTTTTCCTAGTTCTCTACTAACAAAATGCTTTGTTTCTTCTTTTATTTACAGGTTTAATGAAACATGAACTTCAGCTCCTGTTAAACCTTTCTTAAGAAAGTATATCTCATAAAATGGGAGACAAAAATAAGAAAAAAAAACAATTTAATTTTAAAGATTCCACAAAAATATCACACCAGCAGTGGGTAGAAAACAAAAAAGCAGAGGTAATACTTTTCATATTCCTTAAAAGAATACACTTTCATAATCAAAAATTGTGTATATCAACTCATAAAGGAATAAGTCACCGAGATAGTGGCAACAGCTAATATATTTTTTTCATTCAGCAAGCCCCAGCAGGTACATGGTTTCTTCCTTTGGAAAAAAAATGTAAAAATAAAGGAGTATAAACACCAAAGTGAGCACCCAGCAGTACTTTTGGTTCTATTTTTCAATTTTAACACCTTTTCACAGAACATCCATATAATTTCAGTGAGCTAACACCTTTCAGCAGAGAAGAAGAAAGAACAAAAACAATAACTCTTCTCAGCTAGATGTTGTTATTGACAACTCAATCTAAATCCGATGCTGCAATGGAAAATGTCATAAGTCATGCAATTAGCTTGTGCTTAATAAACAGTTTGCCTCACTATTTTTCAGTTTCTTGAGGTTAACAACATATTGAAATAATGGATTTACCCTTTCTGAAAGTAATATTAAAAAGGTATTAGCAGAAAGAACAGTGACGATTTCTGTGTGCCATTTCACAGCTGCTTTCTCTTTTCAGTTCACCTTGAAACTCATCCGCTAAGAAATACAAGTCTCTTAACTCTCTTTTTAAAATGATGCAAAGGAAGTACTCATTTGAAAAAGATGCTGAAAAATAGTTTACTACAAACTTGCATTTTATTACACAGTTATCATACATGAACTCAACAACTTTGGTCCGTTTCCTTTGGTGCAGCAATTTCTTTCTGAGATCTCTGTGCTAGTCCAACCCCTAACATATACATCATACAGTATCTATTAAATGATATCAACCCAAGTGTAACATATATTCTACAAGAAATTTACAAAAAATAAACTAATCTCTAAAAAACCATAAAGTTATTTCCCACATTTTAAAAAAGGAAGACGTATTAGCTGATAACCCTCTATACCAAGATAGCTGGAGCATGTTTGAGGCAGAGGTGAAGGTGAGGACAAAAGGAAAATGAGCAAGATGTCTATGTATGCATAACAGTTACTGGAAGACTATTTTTTTTCTCAACCACACTATTTTGCTGTCAAATATTTCACCAGAAATACACAATTTTCTTTTCTTCTTTTTTCTCTGTAATTGAACAATACTACATTATTAAAAAATTACTCTGGAAGATGACCATAGCCAGGGGCTCCAGACAAACCTTAAAAATGCAAATGCTGTAAAACAAAAATATTGTAGAGAAAAGAAATGTAAGGTTTTTTTGATGAAAATATCAGACCTAGGAGAAAAGTTAACAGAACACTTTATATAGACATACCACAATAATAGTAAAGTCCTTATGAATAAGATTATCCCCAGACACTGGGAAAAAGGGTATAAACATTCCTCAGAGCAGTTCACCATATGTGGATACACTTTACAGTTAGCTGTGCTGGCAGTACTGCGTTGCAGAATTAAGACTTTCATCCTTGAGCTCTTTTCTACACAAGTACATAACTCCTGCTTGTTAATTATGAAAAGAGACCCTGACCAGCTGAATATAGCTCATGTTGGGAGTTTGTCCGTGATAATGAACAGATAAGAGGCTTCTCGTAGACAAGATGTGCATGGGAGTGAATGGGAGAGTATGATCAAAGTAGACCTGGAAAAAATCTGTTCTTCCTGTGTGATAAGAGTGTGACTGGAGGAGTACATGAGCTGGTAACAATCCTGGCTGCATAGTCTGGTCTCTTGTTTGTAATCCATAAATAGTGCTTCTTGCTAAGAAGTATAAATATGTGTGTCTGCCTGCAATAAAGCAAATTCCATTTTCCACCATCTCGGAGTTCGTGCGTGCTTCTCCACAACCATACAGTAAAATATGTATTTAATGAAACTGTCTGTATAAAGAAATGTATAAAATGACCTAAAAAATATAGGATCAAAGAATGGCTTGGGCTGGAAGGGGCCTTAAAGATCATCTAGTTCCAACCCCCACTGGCATGGTCAGGGACATCTCCCACTAGACCAGGTTGCTCAAAGCCCCATCCTGCCTGGCCTTGAACACTTCCAGGGATGAAGGCATCCACAGTCTCTGTTGTCAACGTGTTCGAGTGTCTCACCACCTTCACAATGTAGAATTTCACATATCAAAAAGAAAAAGGAATTCTGAGAAGTGCAAGGAGACAGAGAAACCGAACAGAAAACCAGCCCCTTTGCCCTGTCACCACCTCATGAACATCAGGTAGGACACACGTCAGGTATAAACTGAAAGCAGTTGGTATGCCAGTGGAGGCATTCACCCTAGGATTGCAATCGTAGGCCCTCGGACAAAGGTACCTAGCGAGAGGGGGAACTGGCATTTTTAAATGCAGGATAGTTTAAAAGCAGGCACTCTGCAGTTCTGCCCGAGAAGATGTGCCTGAGCAGGCTAAAAGGGTTAAGACCTGGGACATGATGTTCCCAGAACAAATACACATACTCACAGCAGCCATCCTAGCATTTCAGGGGACAGCCTCGACCCATGTAGAAAAGCTATCCACTTCAGAGCTCTTGTGTAGTTCTCTAAGCAGACAGCAGGAGAGAAAAGGAAAAAAAAAAAAAATGCTCAGCAGCTGAACAAGAGAAAGCAGCAGACAGGTTGCCCTCAGAACTGAGGGTATTACGAAAAACTTTGTCAAACTGAAGATGTTGCTATAAACCCTTTCAGCCTTGGTGAATCAGCATTTAGATTTGTCCTTTTCCAGTAGTGAAGGACTAGTGACTGACTTTACCACAGTGGCCCAAACCTCTTCTGCTAATATGCTTAACCATACCCTATACAGAAATCCAGCTGTTTAAGTGTGGTATTGTAGCTTCAAAAAAAGGCAAAAGCTCTCACAAGATCTGCCACATGTAAGCAGTTAAAGGGAGTATAAGGCACTTCACCTTTAAAATCTTCACACAGGTAATAATGCAAACACCCCTTCTTCACCTTTGGTATCTCTACTCTCCCCCAGAGCAGCAGCCGTTGTAGTTCAGTTAAGTACATATAGCAAGCGTATGTTCAAATTCCAGTGCCTTTAATGATGTTTAACTTTAGTTGAACCATTGCCAGAAGGAACTGGGTCAGCAACAAAGGAATATACGGTCCTATTGCAAACGTATGTTTAATTTCTCTCCCCAGTGTCCTCTCGAGACATCAGCCATGTCACAAAGCACCAGGCAGACATTTAATCCTTTTCTGCTCCAGTAATTTTGGCTTTTTGAGAACTGAGATTGATTTTGCTCATTTTTGGACTGTGAAGATCCAGTGCAAGCCTGCTGTCACACAGTATGAGGTGGCATCAAGCGCAAAGGAATTTGATGCTGGGTAGCAGCTGCTGTGAGCTGCAGAGCTGGTAGCATCAGGAGCGAGACCATGAACATGCTGCTCAGGTAGATCACTCTTCTTCCTCTGCTCTATACAACTAAGATAGTTTTAATAGGTACTTCTGCCTGTTGCAATGAGTATTTTTGCCTTTTCTGCCCTTATCTGAACTTCTGCTGGTTTGTCTAGAATGGTTTTGGTGCATGCATCTATCGGCTTTGGTTAGTAAACGTTTTCAGTACTTGTAGAGTTCATTAAATAAAACAAAGTGGAACACTTACTCTGGCACTTTTGGTTTGCCAGAGAGATGGGACAGAAGGACAGTAACTGCACCAATGCATCAGGAAGACATCAGTAGAACAGCTCAAATTTATTTTCTTTTATGAAAAGAGGAAGAAAAAGAGTCTTACTGTGATTATTTTGCATTTCTTTGAAGTATCAGTGAAAATTCTAGACATAGCACAGTATATAATATACTCTTACTTCCTTTTATTAAGATTGATCTTCACCCTATCTGGGATAAAGTATTCAGTTAATGTTTTATATCTTTGACTTTTTCAGAAAACTTTCTAAATTCCGAGGGTTTTGGACATTCGAGATAGCATCTAAACAAGACTAAATTTTTTTGTATTTTGACAGTGCTGGTATATTTGACAAGTTCATAAAAGATTCCCCTCACTGGTGTGACAGTTAAGAGAAAATAAGCTAATTCTTAGCTCACATTGAGGCAAATTTGTAAGAACTCTGTTAACTCAATGAGGAATTTGTATCACGTCTAAAAGTTTTGGATACAAAGCAGTTAGAAGGAACAGTTACATATAGTAAAAGAGATGGGAAATTTATGTAGTAAATAAGAAAAGGCATTAACAGGAATTAATAAATCAATGAAAAGTAGAAGTCCGTGGACTGGTATTTTGAACAAGTGAAGCAGTTTGAGAAAACTAATGAAGAGACATTATATGTAATGTTCAATGAAAAAAAAATGACAGCTTCACAAACTGTCATATTTACCACGTAACTGTGAACTTCACTGGGATTTCCTCTAAAACGTTAAATTGTAGAGTATATTTTGTCTGAATAATAATGACTCAAACCAAATTATTATGAGATTGTCTCTTTATCACAAGTTTACTTTTAAAAAACTCCTGACTGTTTTTCTTTCTGATTTAGTAAATTGAAATCTATTGCAATAAATGTAATGTTTTCATTCCAGGGAAAAAAAAAAAAAAAAGAGTAAAAATTTTCTTAGATTTGCTTTTAGGGCAAGGACAATTTACAGAGCAAGAAAAAGGGTTTCTTTTGTTAACCTGGTTTTCACTCTCCTTGCTTGAAATAAGTTCATCTGTTTCTTATAAATTTATGTTGATCGATGGTATAATTTATTTTAAATTTACATAAATCTGGGGATTCATATTTTGGAAATTATCCAGATACAATTTCAGTGGTTATGTTGGGATGACATATGTACATATGATTATACTATGACAAGAGATCAAATTGAATTATAAAGAGTGATGGAGACAGTAATGCTCCATCAGGGAAATAAAAGAATCAACCCAGAGCATAAAAATCCAATTTTAAAGCAAGCTTCAATGATCATGCACAGATCATGTTTAAATTCTAAGACCGCTTGAAGAAGTAACTCTGTATTTATTCTTTTCATTGCCTTTAAATGAGAAATCTTCATCATTATCTGTATATATATTAACTAGATTTTTCAGATGATTTTGGTACTAACAATCACAGGACATTTCTCACAAAGTATGAATGTTCTTGACCCCTGGAGAGCCCATTCATTAATTTTAAAGGTGCCAGCTAAGGCAGAAGTACTCTTGTGTGTAAAATGGAATGAAATCGTATTATAAAAAATATTAAGAACCTCCTTCAGGTATTGTGGGCTTTCAAATGAAATCATTACGCATGGTTATTTTACTAACAATAAGTATGTGGACATTTTAAACTTCAAAATGTTTAAGCCATGACTGTGGAAGTCCGATATTACTACTCCCCCACCAATATCCTATCCTATCCTATCTCCTATCACCTGGATTTATGAGGAATTACAGACCAGTCCTATTTGCAGCATTTGAATAGAACACCTTTTCCACACAGTTTAGCTCCCGTTTTGAAATATTTCAAATCTGTCTGGCATTATTAATGTTGGAAGTCTGGTTAAAATACGTAATCACTGATTTTTAAGTACAGTTTTACCCATATACATCAACTTACTTTTATTTACAGAATAAGTATGTAAGTTTGTTCTTTGAGAGATGTATAAACCCTTCTGATCTTATTTCCAAAGCAAGGAGCTTTGGACAGAGGTCACTCACTTATAAATGTCATTTTATACAAAGTAAGCAATAGCTGAAAGAGAAGACAACCTCTGAAATAACTGTTTCAATTATGGAGTTGCAGGCACCACTCTCGCAAAGAGCCAGAAAATATTATTAGACAGAAGCCAGGGTGGGCAAAATTCTCCAAATTCTCAAGTTCCTCAAAAGCGAGATAATGTTGCCTGACCTCCTTAAAGGAAAGGGATTGTTCTGAAGTCTAGATCATGACGACGCACAACTGCTGGGACAAAGCTGTGCAGTGAGGATGAGGATGCAGTCAGAGCCTAAAATTTTGTGTTCAGCATAGCAACATCTTAGCATTGAAGAGGAGACAAAACATTAAGGTCAGATCATCCTCATTGGAAAAAAATTCAAATTTACTAACTTCAGCTGCTCTGATTTACAACACGATAAAGGGCAGGAGAATTCTTTACTATACCAATACATGTCTGCCACTTCTGTCTCCGTCACACCTTCTAGGCTGATTAAATGCATCAGCCTTACTTCCCACATGGCTGGTTTTAATTAAGCCAATGATGCAGCACACACCTCACCTACCTGAACACAAAACCCACACCATTTTCCTTTAACTGACTTGTCTTCCATTGTTCTACAATTGCAGAAATGCACTTTGCTTTCCTTATCCTTTTCTCATGAAAGAATGATTCCTATATATCATCCCTGAGACAAGCCTTTCTCAGTAATTATTTGTTGTGAGGCAGTAGCTTAGAATGAGGAACTATGTTGAACCCCTATACAAATTGCTCTAGCAAAATAAAGCAAATAAAATTTATTTAGCCAAAAATTAACAGGTATAATCTCAGAATGGATTAGCAGATGTGATACAGAATATGTCTGTGCATGTAATTGTGTGTTAAAGACATTCTGATTTGTATATTATGCAAAAATTGCATTAATATTCCATGCAGACATTTTCAAACAATAACAGCCAGGATTAATGTGGTAAACAAATTCTAAAAAAATCACCTATTTAGCAAATGCATATATTTGCTAAATCAGACAGAGCAGAAGCAGTTTGTGAAAGTGGACATTTAATCCTGAAACCCAGCTATTGTGTTTGGAATATGGTTTTCCCATATCTAACAGTGAGTGGAAAGCGTCAAATTTGGATGGAACCATTAGCTAAGCAAGTGAAAATCAGAACCTAACAGCAAACTAAACTATCTCTTCCTTACTAGGTACACTGTAAAAACAAACTCTGATTATTAGCATTTAGGAGTCAGTGATGCACAGCATCCCATGTGTTACAACCTAATTAAAAATGAATGGTCTCTTAACACATTAACACTTAGCCTTTAAATGCTTTCAAGAGGCATTTTCTCCTCTTAGTGCTTTGAGAGGCAATCAAGAGCTTCTTTTTCTCTTTAATTACTATCTTTTCATCCTTTCCAGGAACATGTAATTGGCAAAATGTTTACATCCTGTTGCAGCAATGAGACAAATTCTTTTCCACATGCTGAAGTGTTTTGACCTTAGATATGATGGCTATGAGGTCTCCTAGGAAACATTAAGCTGAGATCTATACTTTAATTAAAATTATATTTGAGTGCAGTTATTGGGTCCACAAAATTTAATTTGTTGAATCACTGGTCATTACTCTTTCGAAACTGTAGAGTTACTGTGTCCAGTGGCCTCAATCAAAACCTACCTGGGTGACTGTCTTGCTTTGTAGCTCTAGTTGGATGGACAGTCTTAATTTCTTTTTATGTTTTATTGTGTTCAGCTTTTCTGCTGTTGTTTCTGCTGGCAGAGACTAAGATTCTTGAACATAAAAATGAGACAATACTAATAGTAGCAATACTTTATGACTGACAGTAATGTTAGTGATTCAGTAGTAGACCTAGAACTTGTATATGTGCTCCTAGAAAGGTGTTGATAAATAGAAGACAGTTCAGAGAAAATTCACAGTAATGCTTAAAGGCCTTAAAAAATATAAAGGTGTGAGAAGATTTTCATCTATTTTGTCTTGCCAGGTCACACAGACTTTTTTTTTAGTGGCTAAGAGGAAAATATAAAATCTCCACTCTAAAGAAAAATTCTTATACTTATGGAGAACACAAAGGATGGCAATAAATTGATCCTTCAACTACTCAGAAATAACCTACTAGGTTAGTCAATAGAGTTAGTGTTGTTCCATGGACTATGGATGATTGCAGTAGCCAAGCAATAGGTAGCAATGTAGGGAGATACTACAACTCTAGAGAGCCACTGGGGAGAAGAAAAAAGAAAAAAAAACCCAATCAATAAATAAGGGAAAGGAGAAAAAAAATGAGTAAGCTGCTTACAGAAGCTTAAAACTTTATGCAGCATAAGAATATCACCGGAAGACAATATATTGTTTATATGGGGAAAATCCCCCTAGTGATATAGCTAGGGCAGATGGCCCCTGAAAACAGCCTGGTGCCATGGAAGCAGAATTGCAAATTTAGTGTGCATCACTCTTTCTTGTACGTCTATGTTTCACCAGTATAATACTGGTGAAGTTTCTGAACCCTGAAGGATTGCTAAAGTTGAGATCCCCTGTGAGAACAATCTTACCAATAAGAGAAAATATTTGGTAATTCCAAAAAATATTTGGTAATTCCAGTTTTACAGATGAATTTTCTGTGCTTAAATGGAGAGAATTCTTGAACCCAATTCACTTGTAGGGTATGTGGTTCTACTGGCAGCTGCTAGCTGGGAAATAGACAGATTCACTTCATTTGTAAGTACTGTTTTCCACTATGAAACAAAAAGGCTTCTTTTCCTTCAGGGATTTCTGATAGGAAGCATTCCTATGAGACTCTTGTCAAAAGCAAAGTTATTTATGTATGATCTATTACTCTGAAGAGTTTTAAAAGGAAAAGGAACTCTTCTTTTCAGTGCTTGGGTATGAGACTTTGTTTGTTTTGGGGGTTTGGGGTTTTGCTTTGCTTTGCTTCCTTTTTTCTTTTTTTTACTTGAAAGAATAGCTTTAGTAGAGGAAGAGCTTCATGACTATTGCTGCATGGCCTTAAGAATCATCTATAGCTACTACAGGACACGTTTTAAACAGCAGTAGAGATATCAAATGTGATATATACAGGGTAGGTTGGTAGACAGAAGTCAGTTTCTGACCCAGTCTTTAGAAATATCCCAGGTAACAAAGCAAAGATATTTCAGTACTTTTCCTACATGCTCACTGTGCTCCATTACATAATTGGCCCATGTCTACCCTGAGAAGGCTGTCTCTTGGTTATCTATAAACTAATTTTCACTCAAAATTAATACAATATTTTTTTAACTAAGTACAAACTACAATAAATCGTTATCTACAGCAGAAATATCACAGGAAAAAAAATCTTGCGATATCTTATTAAATATCTCAAAATACATTATCTAAAAATCACCCGTGTTTGTGAACAAACATGGTTGCATCTCCAGTCTCTCACCCCACCAAACCAGAGAGAAAAAAAACCAACAAAACAAACCGATCAAAAAACCACCATCCCATTAAAAACAAACAAGAAAACATGGGAAAAAATGTGGCTGGAAAAGGAAATAAAAAGCATTGGAAAGGAACAATTTCATTTTAACAACGTGGTACTTAGTTATTTCATCTTCTTTCAGCTCACTAGAGCTATATTTGCATACATAGCTATTTAAGGAATTGATTTCAAACACCAGACTTTGTCCAAGAAGCTATTTTAATACATTGCAATAAAGGATAATATTAGAATAGTCTTATTGCTTCCATGAAATATGTTTAAAGTTGCAGTACGAAAAATACATTTTTTCTAACATAATGAGCTAATAAAATGATAGATCACAAGCAGGATTTTTCCAATTAGAATCATGAAGTTTACTACTTCTCCCAAAGATGAGCAAAAATTATATTTTTAAATTATTTTTCAAAAAAAACCTCACTCACGCAGATCATGTGTCTAACTTCCATGTTTTATCATTGATGGGGTGTCTTTTTAAGTAAAAAGTTGCATGCTCAAACAGAAATATTGTCTATTTCCAGGTTCGTGTGATTTCAGCAAGGCCAAGTTTTGCTGGAACTTGTTTGTGTTGGTAGCATGAATTACCACCACCAAAAATAAAAGGCTAGAACAGAAAAGAAAATTTCACAGGAAAACATCTTAAATACATCTCATACAATCTTCATAAGTGCCTGCAGTTAGGTCACTCTCTCATTCGTCACTACTGTGAAGAACAACAAGAAAACCGCAGATTTTAAGCAAGACAAGCTGCCATGTGCTCTCACTCCCCACTCCCAGCTCACCCTCCCTTGCAAGGCGGTCTATGCCTGCTGCTCCCTGACATATGAAGTGGGTATTCAATTTTACAAACAGCTGGAAGAATTATTTTAGGAACCGCTTATTGAAACGCAGGATCCCTCCCCTCCACTACACACACTTAGTCCTCTATTCTTCGCTTTTTGCTCAAATTCCAGTTTGAGCATGAGGTCTGTACAGCACAAATGCACCTTAAAAAGCCAGAACATAGACTGCTGCTCATCTTCTCATGGTGGCACTGTATAGCACAATAACTTCTAGAGTGCAGCCATCATTCAGTCACAGTGACCTTGAGTTCCACAATGAACTACTAGCTTTGCACTTCTTAATAGAGGAAAAAAAATGGTTTTAAAGTGGCCATTTAGCCACAAGTTATAGTGTTTTTTTTAGCATCTAGGAGCTTTATATTTTTCTGAGAGGTTAAGTGACAGGAATGTAAATCAAACCGTCACTTAGATACTGTTCATGCTGCAGAATAACATTCTGTAATGAGAGAGAGATTATTTTGTAATTTCTATCAAGACCCAGCAGACACAATTTGATTTTATGGGATGTGATTATGAAGAGAAAAATATTGTGACCAGTTTACAGAATATATACTTGCATACACTTATGTGTGCATGTGTATCAGATGACAAAATCTTGCCTATAAAAAGTTTCACTTCAAATAAAATTTCAAATCTCCACAAGAAAATCATAACATTACTTTTCAACTAAAGTTCCTAACAATATTTTAATAAATTAACACCTAAACCTTTCAAGCAGCAATCAGACACCCTAGTACTGATACAATGAAGTAAAAATATTTAGTCAGACATCACCAATGCAGCAAATAATTTAGCGAAATGTAAACATAGTCAAGCCCACTAACACTGCAAGTAGTTTAGAACCTTTTGTCACAAGAGAACTCAGAGAACAGGAACTGCTAGCACACATATAGACATGATAATGGCAAATGTATTGTCTGTAAGGGCCTGATGGAAATTTGCCAGCTAAAAGTCTTCTAACAAGCAGCAGCAATGAACAGTGTAATAGATGCGTTGTGAGACGGATCCGTTCGCACATTGTAATGCTTATCTCCAAGAACGGACTGCAAGGCTACTGTGAGTATGATAAACAGGCACAGGGTGCCTCAAGACTACAGACCTTGCTTGTCAACAAGGGAGTACAGGCTATGGTTCACTGAAAAAACACGATAATGAAGAGGACTACGAGCCTTCCTCCAGAAGACCCCAGCTCACGACCACCAGACGGCACTGCACATGCAGCAAGAGGAGGAGCACGCTTATCTTAGAACTAATCCAGACTGCACTCGTGAATATGTATGTTTTTGTGTAATAAATATCTGTTTGACCAAATGGTGTGCAGGCTTTGAGGAGCGATCTCCTTGTACCCAGTGCCGAATAAACATACCTGCTTTATAACTCCCTGTGAGTTGTAGAGTTAGTTTCTGTGTGTCAGTACTTTAGCAAACAAAGAAATAAATTAGGCAGATGGCCAGAAGAAAGCATGGGAAAGCTGAAATTGCAAAGAAAACAGTTACAATGGCGGACATGCAAGATAAAACATGGGTAGCTTTTTTCCCTGTCATACATGCACTGTATGACCTGTATTATCATCTAATGTGATCTTCTAGTTGTGTTGGATTCCAAGAAGCTGTTCTGGTTTAAGTACCATGGATTAGTTTTCTTTATGATTTAGCCATAAGTTTGTAACTAGAAAAGTAGTCTCTGAAATAACTTAAAACATTGTTAAGCATAGAAAGAAAAAATCACTCTATTCTTTGTACACATTAGCAGATACTTGTCTTAAATACTTATGCTTTTATATTTGACACCTAACGTTGGAATGGCTTGGAAAGCATTAATAATCCTTAAAATATGGTTCTTTTTTATCTATGGATTGCTGTTTAGACAGATGGCTGAAAAGCATAAACTTTAATTTTAATTAGAAGAATGAATCTCATTAAAGTGTTAGGTTTACATAGACTAGAGCCACTCTTTGCCCAGCTGGAGCTGGAAATCTAGAGCAGGCTCTCGGACATGCCCCAGGCAGCTCCTTAGCCAAATGACCACGCCAGGGAAGCTTCACTGAGGAAAGAAGTCTGCATCATCATAACATGAACCATAGAATGGTTTGGGTTGGAAGGGACCTTGAAAAGTCACCTAATCCAACACCCCTGCAGTGAGCAGGGACATCTTGAACTAAACCAGGCTGCTCAGAGCCCCATGAAGCCTGACCTTAGATGTCTCCAGGGATGGGGCATCTATCATCTCTCTGGGCAACATGTTCCAGTGTCTCACCATGCTTAATTTGACATTAATTCTGCTGAAAATCTCCTAAAAGAGGATGCTGAGCACCTGGAAAGCAAATACACTCACTAACCCCAGAGACAGATGTGACTGCTTTCCTGGGTCAGCTGCTCCACTGCCAACTTACCCAAGAGAGTGCGTAAGTTGTTAGCAGTATAGGGTGACATCTGTTTTCCCACATACATCAGGTAAAAAATGCATTCTTGATACAACATTATGTTAAGAATTAATTGTATTCATAAAAAGAATTAATGAGCTGGGAAATTTTAATTTGTTTTGGAGACCTACTTGACAACAACTGTACTAGAACTTATCAAAGATTGAGATTTATTGTTTGTAAGTAATTTAAAATGTTGATGTATTTATTCAGAAGTATAATAGCTTCACATGTTCTGATCTTTAATTATAAAGTTTATATTATTATACATTTATATTGTTTTATACAAATATTAATTTTTTATACTCTTACATATTTATATTTATATATATGCATATATATATGCACACACACACATAATTTATGTACGTATGTAAAATTAAGTTACCTGTTCATAAGCTGATATGAAGTTTTTGAAGTAACTAATGTCCTTTGATTTTAGTCCAAAGTCTTTCGTCATAAAATAGTAAGAACTGTTCATTTAGAATGTGCTGTTGGGTTATTTTTTTAATTATAGCCTCAGAATTACATGGAGGTTTTTCCATCTAGAAATTAAAAATTAAATTTTAAGTGCTAGATATTTTAGCTAAGACTAGTTACATGTTATTATTCAAATGTTTTCTTCTTAGAAATCTGAGTCAATTCTAAACTATTGCATTTGTGGCATAAATCAAACAACAAGATATTCCTTAGAGTTTACCTTATAAAAATTACTATTTTGCAATCTGACAAATATAGCATAGCTCTGATTCTAGTGTTTCAACCAAATAAAATCTTTCTGATGTCAATATAAAAGATAAACTTTGATCCTGGCACAGACTTAAAATAAAAGCCCCAATTGCTTCTCCTTCAGTTAGAACTTGTGCAAGGGCAGAGTACTCATAGCTCTGGCTGTAGAAGAGTCTAAATAGATATTGCGCATGGTTTAGCCTCAGAGCTTTTTCTTCTTCGGTGAATAGGAAAAAGGAATGAGTGTACAGGATTGCTGTTGTGGTGCCTTTTTCTGTGCACTAGTATTTACAATGTATCTTGATCGGGGTTATAACTTTTTCTAAAAAACAGAAATTTGTTTCTTTCCTTGTAAGTCTTTTTGCTACATATGATGCTGATATATTCAAGCTATTAGGACAATCTAGCAACCATGAAAACACATCAATCAAATATTTGCTTTGTTAATTTCTCTCAGGATATTTATAATGGCAGCCTAAGATATACTAGTGTACTATTATTATGAGGACTTATTTTTTCCCATGGTTAATCAAGTTTGATATCAATGTAGAATTGACTAGATACTGCTTCTCACTATTAAGATTGGAATTGTTTTTTTATTAAAATATTAATATTGGTTTTTTATTAAAAATTACAGGATTCCTTCTTTTTACGTGATTCATATGTGCGATAAATTATTGTTAAAGAAAACACAAAGCAGATAGTAGACACGTCTGCTTTCCAGAAGACCTTCTGGGCTGATAAAAGTACAATAAATCATAAATGGTTAATTTAATCATTTTTGTCCTTCTTGTCACTTTAAAGAGAAAGTTATGGCCCTTTAAGCAATAAAAATATCCTGCTCAATAGTGATAAATAATAACAAATGTGAATGTCTGGTTTTGCATTTATCACATTCACCTGGAAACAAAATTAGTTATTGCAAAATACTCTCCAACTTTTAAAGCAAGTAAGCGGTACTAGAGTACCACACTGCTAAATAAATTTTAAAATTCGGTCTTAGAAATCCATATGTCTGATCTCTTCAAGCCAATAATGCTGTGAAATATTCAGCTCATTGCTCTGGTTCTTTTTTCCACTCTTGTTTTCCTAATAAGGCTACCACCAAGTTAGTGTTAATTTGGTATTAATAGTGGCTATTTAACAGAAAAGAAAAAAAAAGAGGGGAAGAGAACCTTACAAACCACGGCTTTTAACCTCATCCTGAATCTTCTATGAAAACTGAAGAGACAAAAATACTGACATGGAGATATAAAACAGTAACATTCCCGACTACTAGAGTTTATAGTTACCACACCACATTATTATCAAGCAGTAATCTTTTTGTTCGATCACACTGTTAAAATCACAGTAAAAATGGCTGTAAATGGATTATTGCAGTAGAGCATTTAATTTCTAATTGAATGATTAAGGTAGTGGCATGATGTAGCAGTGCAGAGATCTCTACTACTTTTCCTGTATTTTAAATGGGAACCTACTGAATCTGTAATAACAGACTTCTAATGTCTTTAAGTAAAATTCGTTATGCTTTGAGTTTTTCAAGTCTACAAACATTAGTTTTGTACATGATTTCTGAATTCAGACAACAAGAAAAGGACAAATATAAGATTTTTTTGGGAAGCAAGGCCAAGCTTCTAATAGAGCACAGCTCTGCTGCCTTGAGCCTGACACATCAGATTTAGTAAGTTCTCTTCCTTCATCCCAGAAATGAGTGATGGTTCATATTTACACTAACATCATGAATAAAAATCTAATTACGCCAACTGAGACAGCTGCCCCATACGTGTTTTCTTCTTAAACCACAACTGCATTCATTACATTTATGAAGAAGCTAAAATATTGCAGAAGGGTAATCTATCTAGTTATAAATGGATCATATGTTCTGAAAGAACACAAGCTATTCAGGCTATTGTTTGACCTGCAGTAGCATTACCAGCAGAAATGAGAAAAGGGACCCAGCTGGGTCTCACTATTTCTGAAATTTTCCTCTTGTAGTACAAACAGGAAAGAACTGAAACTAACATTTTCAGTCATGAAGGGAGTGGACCTTGCATTCAAGCACAACCCTAAATAACATTGCAAGCAACTTTGCAGCCATGAGTTTGGAAGAGGACAAATCTCAATCCCGCCACGGAAAATTAGCATGTGCCTGTTTTTCCTGTCACTCGGATGTACTGGGCATGGCCAGAGGCTCTTCCTAGCAATGTGAATGATGAATGCCTGAAAGGTAGAGGCAGAAAGAATAACAAAGTTAAAAAGTACAAGAGAACAGATGGGGAAAAAAATAAGTCAAATAACAGAATAGAGAGAAGAAAAAAAAAGGCACCCTTCTTTTGGACTGTTTTCCTCGTCTCTCTGATCAGACAGTATTATAAAATTTGAGATTACAAAGGATCCTCTTACTAGCCAAGGCAGAGTTCTTGGAAATCACAGAACCACAGAATGTCAGGGGTTTGGAAGGGACCTTGGAAGATCATCTAGTCCAACTCAGTTTTCAAGGAATCCTGATCTCCCTGCAATTTCAAAAGTTTTCATTGGTCTGGGTAACCAACAACAGGAGCAGAAAAGCCACTAAGGCAACAGCTAGGAGCAGTCAGTGGTCTTTGGAAAATCAGCTCGGAAGAGTTCAAAGTTGAAGGGCCAATACTAACTGCAACAGGCAGAACTCCATGGTAGCCAGATATATACACAAATATACACAAATATACACACACATATATTTAAAAATAAATAAATGTGTGTTTGTGTATTCACATTGTTCTCGGGGAAGAATTTTTTTTACTGCTTCTTCACTTCTAGGTATTTGGTGGTACCGCATAGTAGAATACTCTAAAAGCAACAGTAAAAAAATCTAGTGGAAAAAAAGAAAAAGAATGTGCATCCTCATGTAAAATCCAGAAGTGGAGAAAAGTAATTGTGCCAGAAAAAGGTTAACAGAAAGGTTAAATAAATTGCAACTATTGTTAAGTTGGATTTTTTTCCATACCTAAAAGAAAGGTTCTAAAATTTCATTATCTTTTTTTAAACCATTGCAAACAACAGCCACCTGTCTTTGGATCCCCAGATTCATACTGTAATTATGTCTGGCTTTCATGCATGCTGTAATTTGTTCTTTTATCACCTAGCCAGGGCAAATAACCAAGAGGGTCATAAAGCCAGAATATCTGTCTTTATCATAAAGTTCAGCAAGCTGACAGGCAGGGCTTGGGGATTATTTTTAGATACCAAGGGCATAAATATTTAAATCTAGTGGATTTATAATTTTGAAAGAAGAGGGCATTAGGAACCAATTGAGGAGAATGGTATTCTTTTTCTTTGCTTTATAAAGCTTGATTTCACTACATAGTCCACTGATTTATTTTACATCTGAATGTATTTCAATAAAACATCTGGAAAATGTAACTCTACTTCATTAAAAGCTGGCTATGTATTTTCCCAAGAGTCCTTCAAAAGAAATCTCAAGAAATCTGTCCTGTTTTTTCTGTTGAGCATACATTCCAGGTTCTTCTATGTTAGCCTAAACAGTTTCTGTTGGAACAGGGTGATAAATAATCAAAGAACTATTTCTAAGACTGGGGTTTCTTTCTTAAACTTCTCTGCTGTTAACATCTGGGTTCTTTTAATCAAGTTTAGAAACTTTTCAGCTACTGACATGCACATTTCTTCATCTAATTTTAATTCACAGAAGACACTGCTCAGGGATAGAGTGCAATGCAGCACAAGGTTTTGAAACATGACAGTAACAAGTCCTTCTGGTAGAGCCAGTGACTGAGAAGTGTTTGTTTATAGGCCTTTAGCCCCAGTGCAGTGCCCACACCAGGGTACTCTAGGCTTCTCAGAGATTGTGAAAAGCAGACTTCAGAGACAATAAAAGGATACAGGTGTCTTTGAAATCAGAATTTCAGGATAAATGAGACAAAATACTTCAGAAGTCCAGTTTGAGACTTTATTTGATCCCACAAAGAGACATTCACAAAAAAAAGGCAAACAATTTTTTTAAAAACAAACTCTCTTACTGTTGCAGAAAGAACCCATACCCATCCTGTGTATTTGATCTAAAATAACATTTCATTTGATACAGCACATCTAAAATCTTTAAAATACTAAATATCTTCGACAACTATATAGCAATATAATTTTAATTGATTAAATTATTAAAGTGTATTCCAGTACAGTTTTATCCTATCTAAAGGACAGATAGAAACAGCTGCCCTTTTGGTACCCAAAGAAGATTTATCCCTTCAATTATCTTCAGTTAAATACCATCTGCCTGAGGCTCCATCCAGACAACTGCAACACAAGGCTGACACTATATTTTGCTTGTGTATCTTCAGTAAAGTGGTTTACATCCCTCTGCTCAACACAAATATGACAGTAACTACTACAGCATCATTATATAGGCACCACTCCAAAGAGAAGGGATTTTGTCTCCTCTAGGACATCTCCAAGAAATTCTTTTGCACAAATTAGACATAATTATCAGGAAGCTTAATGTATTTTATGCAGAAAATTCTCAGCCATTGATAATGAATCATTAGATGTACATCTGTAGCAGTTAGAGACGGAGGTCTGCTTTTTCTGGTAGGTGGTCCTTCAATGGGATACTGCTAAGCACATTCTGATAATGAACGAATAAGAATTTAAGCAGGCTTACAGTTTTTAGCACCCAAAATCCAGCTTTTCTAGAAGTCTGTGCTCCTTACAGTTGTTATTGATAATGACTTGTAATTTTGCTATCCCATTTTTTCCCCACAGTTTTCCTAAAGCATTTATTTTCCTTTACAATTTTTTTTCTAGTAATAAGCTGCACTTCTCTTTCGATTTAGTGATCTCTTCTAGACTACATCAGAGGAGTGTTTGCAGAGAACTAACATACTTTATCATCTTTGCAGATTCTGTCAATACTAAATAACACAAAAATATTACTTTGAAGTATTACTCATTCTCAGTAACCTCCTTATCAAGAAGAGGAACAAATATCTTCTACTATTAAAAAAAATCCCCTGTATTACTGTCTATACATGCATAACATACATACCTGGATGTTTCTTAGAATTTCTATGGAGTCTATAGATATAAATACATCTAGCATTCACGGTATTGTATCATTGTATTATATAATGTCTGAGTACCTCAAAATATTTATATGTAATGAGGTCATCTCAAGAGCTTTCTAATGAAGAATTGGGAAAAGCCAAAAAAAAAGCTGATTTGGCAAACAATTCAGTTTAGGCAAAGGTAATCAGAATATGTATTACAGCCCTATGTTGCATTTTAGTTACTGAGCCATCATCATCTGAAAGATGTTTAATTGTTCTATTCTTTGCACATCTTAACAGGTACAGACAGAATAAAGAAAACACCTATGTCTCTTCCTCTCTGTTTGCCACCTTTTCTTTCAAAAAACAAACCAGAATATTTCAGTGCAAGAACTCAGACTTTTCTGATTCTCAGAACTGCTGACAGAAGAACAAAGCTGCACTGCTAGAAGAAACCATCGCTTAAAATATGGCTAGAGATTATGGCAAAGTACAAAGCCTTGTCTCTACATTGTCATAATGAATAGGAAAACAACTAAAACCATTGACATCTGACTAAATTAACAAAGGGCAAGTCAAGCTGTTCTGGTTCGGAAACTTTGTGAGGGCTCGAAGCAACACATGAAAATCAACTCTGCACCAGCGATGCACTTGAAGTACTTGGTACATCAGAGAGGAACCGGTGTGCTTTTGAACACTTACTTGTCCTTGCACAGGCTCTTTTTTTCTCATGTTTTCAAAGACTGTGCCTGCTGTGCGCAGCTGCTATTACCTCATTTGTTGATCCAGCTTTAAGCCTCAATTTTTACTCAGTTTTGCTTGTCTCAATGTGAGGCAGCTCCCACAATATGGGTGAAGATTACTCAGGAGCACATAAGTGGAATTAGTAGAAGAACTGTGAACCCCAAAAAAATAAATTTAAAAAAAAGAAATCTTAAACTGCACAAAGGAGAAAACATGATTCTCTGGCTTTGAAAATTTGTCAGCTGTAAACACAGTGGAATAAAATTAACCTTGAAACCTTGACAGAAATAAATATGTATCACATTCACAAATTTGATCAGCAAGTCCAAACACACTAACTCTGGGTTCATCTTATCTAGGTGAGTAGAAAAACGTTTTAGAAAATATATTGTGTTAGGATTTTTTTTAAAGAAACAATACATAATTCAGGCACTTATTCTAGCAGTTTAAGGCAAAAACCTGACAAGATCATGTGAAATTAACACTGCACAAGCAAAACTGTGTCTTAAATTAAAGGTCTGATAACTCAGGAACTGTTGTGCTGGGGGGGTCAGGAGGGAAAAGAGGCTTGTTCCTGTTAAGAAGGGTCTTTCAGGGAGTCCTTGGTGTCTGTTTTTTCTAAAGCAATATGTGCACACAATCTGGTCGCTGTTGGTGCAAACATCTCATCCTTCACAGCTTCTGTCACATGAAGCTGTACTTCTGTATCTCATCTAAGCCATGCATTTATGCATAATTTTGGAATTTCATCCTTTCTTTTCTTCTTCCTTTGAAACACTTTTCCAGTTGTCTTTGTAATCTATTAAAATTGTGTTATTTACAGTTTTAAATATTAACTTCAATTCTCTCCAATACTGCAAAGCAGATTTTTTGTTAATGAAGTTATACGTTTTATATATATACTAATGAAGTTATATACAGAACATCCAAGTCAGTAGATAATTCTATTGATTTAAATAAGTTCTGAATTAAGCTTTCAGCTGTGTAAAGGCACAACACACTCAGTAGCCTTTTGAAGCTCTCCTGTATGTAAGTGATATGGTTTGCTCTGTATGTAAACAGAAGGCAATCGACAGCTCTGATGACTTGGATAAAATCCCTCCCTGCAACAGATATCTCAGTTTTAGTACTTTCAAGAGCATAGATTGCAAACCCTGAAAAAACATCACAGAACACTTTCAAAGTATTCGTAAAATTAATTAGTAGGAAACATGAAATCAAAGATAGCTTTACTAGAGTCTATTGGTTACTCCTACGGGCATCCACCAGACACTAAGCAAGAAAACTCTTGGCTAGCAGCTTTCAGGAAAAACATTTAAAGATGCCAACCATTAATGATACATTTAGTCTTGCTTAAATCTTTTACACAATCACACTTTTTTCTAAGTTGCAGAAGGCAGGGCAAAAATAGCCTGGGTCAAAACCCAAAGCTGCTAATCTCCAAGAAAAGCCAGTACCTCCTCTCTAGGACTAAGACTGTTACTGGGATGATAAAGGAATCATGCCCTATTAACACTCTGCAGATACAGCAAAGGCTGTCCTTATCAGAGTAATGCAAGCCTTTCAGCAGCAATAAATCTAATTTCCATATGTTGTGGGTTAACCTCGATAGGCAGCTAAGAACCACACAGCCATATCCATAAATACGTTTAATAACATGAAATTAGCTTTTGAAATAATACACACAAAAGATTAAGACAGAACAGATCAAACCTTAGTAGGCCTGAAAATTAAAAAACAAACAAACAAAAAAATCAAAACAAAACCTTATATAAATTAAAAAGATTTTGTTGGAACAAACATCTGCTTCCAGCAAATGATTTACATATAATCGGTGTAACATGACATCCCTAATTGCAGACAAACGTGCAGTGTGTTTTCTCTAGGTATTTGAAAAATGGTCAGACTGGAATTTAAAGAGTCCCAAAGTTCCAAAAGGGTACTTTCCTTATTCCTAAGAAAGTGAACAAGAATAGCATAGCAAAATGTGAAAATATCAAGTGGTACAGTTAAAACAGTGTCATTGAGCATGCCTTCTCTGAAAGCATGTATCCTTATTTTTGCAAAAGTCTAAGACAGGATGGAAACAAGTGAATATAACTCATTGGGACCTTCAAATTTCTTTTGACAGAGTCCATAGAAAAAAAAGATTTTAAAGGAGGTATTAATAACCACACAAACCAGCTAAGACAAAAGAATTATAAATGACAGTATAAAAAAATATTTAAATAGCATTTTGTACCAGAGATGGAGACTGAATTAGTATGGTTCAAGTTTTTTAAGACATGAATGTACAAGAGACTAACAGTTGCACATTATTAGTTGATTGGGTAGGAGAACGAGCACTTGGTATTGTAAA
Organism: Apaloderma vittatum; assembly: GCF_000703405.1. NCBI lineage: Eukaryota > Metazoa > Chordata > Aves > Trogoniformes > Trogonidae > Apaloderma > Apaloderma vittatum. The sequence continues at coordinate 18,178 of NW_009725827.1, read as the reverse complement.
CCATTCCAAAAGGACTTAATTCAACAACATGGTTGACAGGATGATAAATTCAATTTAATTTAACTTCAAAAAGAAGAGTTTATTTTTACAAAATGTTTTTTTTTTCAACAACTGCAGATGAAGTATCATGAATTGTGAAGGAGACAATTAAAAGATGTATGGTTCCAGAGCATTATTTTAAATTAGATAATGAAGGATGCTCCAGTGTCCTGGCTGCTGGAAATACCAGCTCCCTACATTATGCCCTTTATCAGAAAAAATTCTCCAGAAGTAGCAGAGGAAAAAGAAACAGTCTTTAAAATCCACCGCATTAAGAAACATGGGAGTTAGGATTTAAAATTCCAGTTAACCTGTATGAACTGTATCTCTTTTTGTCAGGGTTGAGTACTCAGATTTATTCTACATTAATGCTGCTATATATTCGGATATGCTGAACCTTGGAACACTTGATATGTCAGACTGTCTTCAAAACAGAACGGCAAAGATCAAAACAAGAAATAGGGCATTCTGTTGTTTGTCCAAACACTCATCAATTTGTGTCTTTGTTTATTTCTTCATCTCATCTTTAACATCCATTTAAAACTTAGAATGAAATGTAATGAAAATTATGTGAAAACAGAACGAGATTACAGAATAAGATCTGGAAACTACAGTTCCTACAATATTGTAATTCAGTGTCCTCTGTCCAGGTCTGCTTCCCTCCTAATGTCTTTTGAACACCAAGGGTTTAAGGAGAAAATAAGAAACTCAGCTAATGGATGTCTTGGCACAGCACATTTGTTTTTCCAGGGTAGCATAATTTCACATTTACATGTCATTAATCAGTTTTACCCTCAGGGTTCAATTCTAATTAATTAAATGTGGGAAAAAAGGGCAGACAACTTTCACCCCTTCTACTGCAGCTTGAATTTAATCCTTTAAAAGCAAGAATAAACACTAAGCCTAAAATATAATTGCTCTACCAGGAAAAACTAATCTTAATACAATAAACCCTCACCCAAATAACCCTGGAAGCACAGGGTGAAATTTGTGTCTTAGTAAAACTATGTGCATGTGTAAGCAGTCTTAACTTTTCCTGCTTTTCAGATTATTTTTTATCTTTGCATTTAGAAGCATAAAAAATCCCCAGGACAACGAGCTTCAAAGATTTGGTTTTCTGCGAAGATTTTAATCCATAACAAAAAAATTCATAAAGTACAATGACAATTCACAGTTAAACAGGTGTTTCCATTCTTCAGTTATAAAAAAAGTGATATAAAATATTTCCACTACTCAAGTCCTAGCATATATTGTTCTTTCTCACAAGAATGGCAAAGCAGCAATTGTTTCTACTCATGAGACTGTGCTATGGCAGCATCCTTAGCAGGTGCTCTTAGGTTATTATGCGAGTTATTGACAGCAATTATTGCTATGTGAAACAATGATTACAAAATAGAGCTTGCCAGAAAATTTAATTCCACAGAAGACTTTGATATTTGGAATGCTTTTCTTCATGAGGTAGGGTGTACAGTGGCTCCAGAGATACCTTTCAAAAAAAACTTAAATGAAATCCCTTATATTCCAGACACAAGCTAGCTAACATGCAGTAATGGGCTTCCTACAGGAATGTTGGGTGAATGTCACATTCTGGAGAATTGTTCAATCAAGGCAGATATTAGCATAAACATAATAAAAGTGACATGTCAGTGAGATTTGATATTCGTTTTCATCACGCACTTCTAGCACATGTCTCTAGAGCCCTGCCAAGTAAGTGTGGTTTTGAATTTACCACCAGCTTTGACCTCCGCTAGGCAAGATGTTTTCAGGATAACAATATCCATAGCATTTTAATTCAGTACACCATCACACAGAGTCCAGACTTTTGACACCAGTAAGTACAACAGAAGTTCAGCTTCAAGTTCAGAAACTTACTTTTCAGTTATCAGAAAAAATAAATATGTTTTCTATAGTGTTTTTATATACCTTGTCTTTCATGTTGAAATGTTCCATATATCCCTGTTTCATCTTGTGGGATCCAGTCCTCTTCATGCTGTTTCCTATGCGTCAAAACATACTTAATTCTCCAAAGCAGCACAAGCTTTCTCATGTGCTTGGGGGAAGGAGTTGTTGAGGTGTACTGCAAGTATACTCATCTGCTTCCAGGGTGTTTTCATTAGAGCATTCCATCTTTGAAATGCCACTAAGCTGCTTACCTGTAAAGAGATGAAGGTGGGATATGATTCAAAACCAGAGTCCTCCTACAATGCAACTAACGAGTTTACAATACTTTTGCACGTAGCAGAGAACGGGACCGGATTCTGTGACCTAAAAGACCTATCGAGTCCTACACTCCTTCTTTCTGTTGTTGAAAGCGAATGACGTAGCAAATATTTTTTCTCTATACATCTCTGAACTCCTACCTGCAGGAATGTTTCCTTTTGCAGTAATGTGCCTTTAGCATTTCTGCATAATGCATCTGAGAAATATTTTTGTTTACACTGAAGTTACTTTTACTGTTCCTCAAGGTCACAACTGCAGAAAATGTACTTTCATTCACATTTTGAAATCTGTCAATTCGACAGAATCAGTCTGGATACATAATCCTGTTTAAATGCATAACATAGTTCAGTAAATAGCACTTTATACCTCCTTTAAACTAGATATTGCTTTTTATTGATAGAGTCAATGTGAGAAAATAATCCCCAAAAGATGAGGTTGTTCAGAAATATCAAAATGGAAAAATGCTGAGTGGAAATAACCTTCTGGCTTTTATAAAGAACATTAATTTATAAATTTCTTGTGGAAATTATGTTTTCTCATGTTTCCTTAACTACAAAACCCCAAAATTCCTATTAAAAAAAATAAATATAACCTCTACTATTTAAAATAGAATTAAACTACATCTGCAAGTTGTCTAGTATATGCCAAATACTTAATCAGCCAAAAACACCTACCAGGACATATTGCAGGACACATGTAATTTCACAACTATTTCCGTCGTCGTATATAGACACAAATACAAACAGATTACTAGTAAGTACACATCTACCAGGACACCTGTAAAATTAGTAATCACTCAAGACCACCTATATTTGCAGGATTTTATTTGGGGTTTTTTGGTACAAACAGTTCCAAATTTTTCGTGCAAAGTTCACAGTTTCTTCTCTCTGGAAGCACCTTCCCTAAAAGATTGTTTGTATCACATCATAAAATTCGAACATGTTAGAAATGAAACCTGGAGCACGAGACTATGCTTCAGCTTGCTTTTATCAGTCTGGTCTTAGAGGAGCCTAACCCAGGAGAGGTCAAAGGAGCAAAGGGCAATTCACAAACTACTGCACCTAGGTTATGGCAGCCTTCTGTTAGATCTGCTTATCAAATAGAATCATAGAATGTTCAGGGTTAAAAGGGACCTCTAGAGATCATCTAGTCCAACCCCCCTGCCAGAGCAGGATCCCTTAGGGCAGCCACACAGGAACACGTCCAGGTGGGTTTTGAAAGTCTCCAGAGAAGGAGACTCCACAACCTCTCTGGACAGCCTGTTCCAGGGCTCTGTCACCCTCACAGTAAAAAAGTTTTTCCTCATGTTGAGATGGAGCTTCCTATGTTCTAACTTAAACCTATTATGTCTTGTTCTAATGCTGGGCACCACTTAGAAGAGATAGTCTCCTTCCTCTTGACATCCACCACTCAAGACATATATATGCATTAATAAGGTCCCCTCTAAGCCGTCTCCTTTCAAGGATAAACAGCCCCAGTTCTCTCAGTCTCTCTTCACAGGAGAGATGTTTAAGTCCCTTAATCATCTCTCCCAAATACCCAAGCACTTCACAAGCAGCAAATAAATGCATATCTGATGAATAACTTCGATAGCAGCATTTTGTCCCATTTCACATTCGGGAGGCAAATGTATAAAATCACAGAACCATAGAATGATTTGGGTTGGAAAGGACCTTAAACATCATGTAGTTCCAATCCCCCTGCCATGGGCAGGGACGTCTGCCACTAGACCAAGCTGCTCAGAGCGCCATCCAACCTGATCTTGGCCCCATCCAATTTAGCCATATACTTTCCTCCAAGTAAATCTATAAAGCAAACATCATCACAGTTGCATTTGTTCCCAAACACTTCACACCTGTTCGTTCAGCTTTATGGTTCCTCAAGCTAAGATATTTTACGGGAAAAAAAAAATATTTTCAACTGACATTTTTTGTTCTTCATTTCAGAATGCTCATTATGTATAAACCAGAAAGTATCAGTGAAAGCTTCCTTTGTCACAAACTTGAGCAGAACAAGAAAAACAAACATGCTAAATATCTCACGAGCCTATGACTAACAACTCCACTCCTCAGACACAGCAGTTCTTTCAGCCAGAAAAGACAGTTTCCCAAGAATAGGAGCAAGACAACAGAATGAAATCCCTTATTACAGATGAGACAGTACAAAGCATATTCCAAGTGCAAGGCTCCCTCCTTTGAATTGCCACGTCCTACACAACACAGACAACAGATACATAAATCATAACACCTGCCAAAGGACACCAGCAAATAAAAAAGCTGTATCAAACCAAGACACTTATTGTATGTTTCCTCTCTGATAAAGGAAAAAAGAATAACAATGATAACAGGTCTGCTGTCAGATGTTAGCCTATTTCTAAATGACTACTAAAATTTTGTTATAGAATACAATAAGGAATAAAACAGAAATAGGAATAATAAGAAATAGAAGATGGGCGAACACTGTCCCTGTGATTCCAACCCATTTTCTATTCTAGACCAAGGAGAAATCACTAAAAATGATTACTGCTTTCACTGTTTATTTTTGTGGTACAGCCTTTCAGGAGTAATAAAAATAAAAATGCATTTAGAGCTAAGAATTGCATGATAATAAACATTTCATAGATAACTGGAGTGTTGCTCTTCACCAATGAACTCTCCTCAAAGTCACAGGAATGACAGTGCTGCAATAAATATACCACCTAGTGTTTCTAACTGTGACAGTAAGACTGTTTCCCAAAATACAGACTTCTAATCTGTGCATTGTGGCACATCTCAATTACAAAAAATTTGTCAATGTCGTTTTGTTAGTAGTTAATGCACAGGCTAAAATAGCTGGCTCAAAATACAACGTGTGGAACGGTGTTAGTTTTTCAAGTGGTTCAACATATTGAGTACACAATTTTGCAACGAAAAGAGTAAAATATCAAAGGGAACTGTTTGGGCAAAATTGGCATAAAAATATACTGCATTCATGGACAAAAAACACTTCACAGATTAGGTAACTCTTAGAATAAATCTTCTCGATTTCAGATAAAGTATTCAAGGGAAAGTTATGCTTGTAACATGCCTATTTTAAAGTAACTAGAATAACTGTATTCTAGTGAGGATTAATCTTTCATTCTTTTTTAAGGTTTATCAAGCTCAAAAGTCTAATATTTGAAGGCTTTTTAACTGATGAAATATTGGCATTTTTATTAACAATTTTAGCTTAGAATTGTTTCTCTAGGTGGGCATTTTGTAGATTTTGTTTTTAAAAGGTAACACTAGTGAGGCCACACCTCGCGTGCTGTGTGCAGCTCTGGGCTCCACAGTACAGGAGGGACGTCAAGGTGCTGGAGAAGGTACAGAGGAGAGCAACCAGAACGCTTAGGGGACTAGAGGGTAAGTCTTATGAAGAGAGGCTGAGGGATCTGGGGCTGTTCAAGCCTGGAGAAGAGGAGGCTGAGGGGAGACCTTCTTGCTCTCCACAACTATGTGAAAGACAGCTGTAGTGAAACAGGTGTTGGCCTGTTCTCCCTAGTGAATAGTGACAGGACAAGTTGCACCAGGGGAAGTTTAGATTGGATATTAGGAAAAACTTCTCCACCAAAAGGCTGGTGAAGCACTGGAATGGGTTGCCAAAGGACGTGGTGGAGTCACCATCCCTGGACGTGTTTAAAAAATGGTTGGATGTGGCACTTCAGGAGATTGTTTATTGTTAGGGTGGTGTAGGGCTGTAGGTTGGACTTGATGATCTTAAAGGTCCTTTCCAGCCTTTATGATTCTATAATTCTAAAACTGGAAGCAAGTTTTGTGCATAAAAGCTTTAATTATTTCTATAACTAAAATAGTCACAAGCCTCTTCCTCTCTTAGGAACTAAGAATTCTGAAAAAATTAGTTTGTTTAAGGTTTCCTCAAAAGTTCAATGGAAGGAGCAGCTAGAAAAGGCCAGTGATTTACTGCATTCTAGCCTTAAAATCCATTTCTTACTGTATTCTAACCTTAAAACCTCATTGTTTTAAAAGACATCCTAGAGCTCGCCCATTTTTTTGGGTAACAATAAAATCCAAATGTTTATGCCTATAAAAATGGAGGGATATTTTTAAAAGACCTATGGCATTTGGACACTCTCCTGTCCAGAATTAAACAAACATATTACCTGGCAGGTTTTGGATGAAATATATTTCCTATCTCCTGAGGAAGGAGTTACAAATACAGAAGAGAAGTGTAGAAATTGTAGCTGTGCAAACGCATAAAGCAAATTTGTAATTTGCCTGTATCAACAACCATTTTATACTTGATATCTGCAAAACCAGCACAATATCTACTTATGTAAGAAAAAGCTACAAAAATCTGGATAAGTATCAGTTTCCATGTAACTAATTGAGAATAGAAAATATAGAAATACATATAAAATAGAAGTATCACATGTAAGAATTATATACATATATATATATACACACACAATTGTATTTATATATATATAAAGAAACCACACATAGAAATCAGAAAGATACATGATGAAAAAGGAAATAATGCAGAACTGAAATCTGACAAGGAGACATAATCAGATCACAGGGGAGAAGAACAAAAAGTAATTTAAATAAGACACCACTGCTTCAGCATCTCAGATCAAAGTTATGGAAAGCTGGAGAGGCTTCCACATGAAGGAGCAAAGTACCTTTGGCTTGGTTTGTTATTTCTATTATTGTTCATCATTCCAATTCTTTTATTCTCATCCTGTCCTTTTTCACTTCTGATATAGCAAATAATACAATTTTCTTCCCTATTCTATTTTCTCCACATTTTTAGTACATAATTTGATTTTTAAATGTAATCATGACACTCCTTTTAAAAAAGAAATATTGTGTACTTAGCTCTTTCGGTAAAAGTTATCCTTTTCGTGTTTTGTGAAATGTCTGAAGCTGAACAAATATTATAGTTTGCTTCTCATTAAGATGACAAGCACAGTCTTAATAAACTGTAAAATTTATTAGCATTTACTTAACTTCTCTGTTTCTCTCTTCTGTTTTGTACAGCATAGCTATTTTTGTAATAAATGGAGATGTTTAAATTCTTCTTGTTTGTCTTCTTACTTAACTTATGTAGTCATCTTTTTCTAGAACCTACAACTTCTATGTGTAGACATGAAATAAAAATTTCTATAAGCTTGGTCTCCACAAGCTGTACTTTGCTACTTTTTATTATTATTGCCCTACTGCAGAGGTTTTTTGTAAGAATTTGAGTGGCTTGACAGCAGTGTTGATAGTGAAATATCTTTTTTTTTAAGAACACTGTGCAATAGGTTTTTTTGAATAAATCTTTTTTTCCATTAAAACATATCAACAAGAAGCTAGTGTTGGAAAAAAAAATCTTGAAAAACTTCGCTGCTTTATAATCAAAAGTACTTTGTGCTTCAGAGCCAGAAAATTGAAACATTCATTTTAAGTCACTAATAAAGGCTGCTAATATTTTGTAGACTCAGCTAGTTTACTCCACTTTTGAACTTTTCTTTATATACATGCAGATAGAGATAAATCCTATAGAAAAGCAAAGGAATATAAAGGAAATTTAATTACATCCTCAAACTTACTGAAATCTGTGTTTTTTCGCAGTCTTCTGTTCATAAACAATTTCAGATGATGCTTTCAAGTAGCACGTGGCTTGTGAGAGTCTGATAAACTTTTTCAGTCCTTCCCCAGGTTGTTCTTTCAGTGGTGTCTGCTGCAGAAATGCCATCGGGAGCAGACCGTGAACTTCTGAAATGAAGGGGAGGCAAAGTAAGACTGTGAACACTACTCTTTGCAAGGTGGAGGCCGGAGGACAATGGATGACCATTGATGGGCAAAGAGAAAGAGAGAATGAAGTGGGACCACTGTGCAGGGATATATGCCGGGAGGCCAGAAAGCAAGGAGGAGGAAAGTAGAAGGCTGAAGTCTTTACTTGAAAGGAGGCAAGGAAATTTGAAACTGTGCTGTGAAAAAGGGAAAAAGGAGAAAGGCACACATCTGTCTGCGAAGGTATACAGACAACTCATTACCACTCATACTGCTTTGTTCATATCCATGGTACCTAGAGTGGGAAGAAAAAAACAAACCAAAAAACAACCTATGAAACTTGTGATTATCTGAGTTAAAGTATATTAGAGTTCAATTTTCTTCATTTTACTCACCCTGTCAACATTTTCATCCGGTCAGAAAAGATCTCTGAACGCTGTAAATTTGTGCAGTGTCAAATATTGTGAGCTTAGGGCACAAAAGCGTTGCTCTCCAATTCATTTATAGCACATATAGGTCACAGTCAGAACATTCAGGGATAAAAGCATTTTTTTTTTCCACATCAAAATGCAAAACTATCAAACTGCCTCTGATGAGAGAGAAACTCATATTTTAGGCTAGCACTACTGGTTTTAAACATGGTTGATTTTAAGTCCTACCCAGACAGTCTGTACTTCTGAAGCCAAGGCATAGCTGTATTTCTCCAATGGGAGCGCAGTGGACCTGAATTTAACTCCTATTTTAAAGAATAATTATAAATTCAAGCCTCATTAACTACTTGCCTAAACTGGGAAGGCACAGGACAAAGTACTACTTTTCCTTGTGATCAGTCTGGAAGAATAATGATTTTTAAACTCGGTCCCTCAAGAATCATTCAATTCCTTTAAATACCTACAGCATTGAAGACTAGGTATCTTTCTTCTAGGATGCCATAACTTTGAATTTCAGTGTTGTTTTGCTAATGCAGAATTACTACAGCCATGATTGTAGTAGATTTGTCTTTGACAGATTAGTTTTAGTCTCATTTAATGGTAACTATAGTAACAGAGTTCTGCAATTATCAGTTGTGAGTGCACGTTTTAACTAAATAAATACAGATATCACTTCAGTTACATCTTTAATTACATTTGCATAATTAAGAGCTAATCACAACAATTTTAATTTATTTTCTGCATTACTGAATTTTTAATCTCGTAATAGTATTGATAATTAAGCCTGTGTTTAACTGCAGTCTGAAAAGATAAATTTTTTTGCCTCATTTCTATTAGGCAGTGAAAAAGTTTCACCTATCAGGAGATGAACCTCTAAAAAGACCAAGTTTTTGTTAGAAGCCAATTCAGTTGCAGTGCATAAAAGTTACACTGGGGAATAGAATACATTCCTTCTGAAGAGAGAGGAATGTAGCCTTTTATGGTGGAAGCAAAATTAGTTCCCAGTTCATGATTTCCTATCAAACATATTCAAAATACAAAGCAAAGTTTACTACTAGAAATACAAGATGCAATATCTGCAAGAATATTTGTGTCACATACAAATACAGAAACTTCCAAGCTGCAAACAGCCTGGGTGTCTCTTTGCCAAAATGTTAGGGAGTCATGGAGACAAAATGATGCTGTGAGTCGGTGCCTTCTGATTCTCCTTTTTCTGCTCCATAACTTATACTGTTAATAAGCCAGTTTGAAATAGAGCGGGTGACTAGATCACAATTTTTTGTATTGTGTCTCAAGCAGTAGCATAATCAGTGTGTTTTCAGGTTTATCACAGATTTGTCATAAAATTTAAGAAAAAGTGATCACTCAGCTCTGAATATCAAGTTTAAGACTGTATGTGTTATGACACAGTAAACAGCACCTTTCCAAATTTATTATGGAATTTTTTGCTCTAAACATAAAGTCAAGCTCTATCATGATACAGCCTAGATGTTTAGAAATCTTAAATTGTAAGTGTCATCTGGTAAATTTTCACAGAAATTTCAATAGTTGTTTTCAAGACTTTTTGCGCTTTTTTCACCACATGGGTCACTTCTTAAATAGTCCAAGCTGCAGACTGAAGAGAACAGCTAGGAATGAATGACTTGATATTCTTGTAGAGATGACACAGGTAGTAATGCATTTATTAAAAGACTGTAAAATAATAGAAAAAGCTGTTTAAATTATAACTTTACACAGAACCACAGAATGTTACGGGTTGGAAGGGACCTCAAAAGCTCATCTAGTCCAACGCCCCTGCCAGAGCAGGATCACCTTTATTTAATTAATCATAAAACTCCTGATATACCCAGCTATTGGAGTAAATCTGTATGACAAATACAAAGAAGATAGATAACACAGATGACACTACTCTGCAAAATCAAAGATGTTTGCAAGGTGGTCAGTTGTGAAACAGCTGTAATAGCTGCAGTATTCTTTATAAGCTACTAGTGGTTACACTATGATATTTCCCTCATATGACATTTTAAAACATTTTGAGTTATTGCTATTGTCTTAGCCTACTAGGTAACATTTTATAATAGTCAAATTATCAAATAGCAGTGTTCTATGTTAAAGTTTTACCTTTAAAAATATAACTGTCATGTCCAAACTCTCAAGGCCGTATTTGAAATTTTATTATAAATTCTATTTGTGACTGCATGACGGTGTTTATTTAATGTGCTGGAATCTATAAAAAAAGCTACACAGGGTGAAAAATGCACTGCTCTTTTTAAGCTTTCAAGGATATTTTCCTATATGTGATACGCTGAAGTAAACTTCTTTAATCTCTGTATTTTCTCAATTCATCACTTGTAGTCATCAAAACAATTTTAACACTTAGCAGGATAAATGTTGGCAATGAAAATATTGGTGCAGTCTTATGCCTTAAGTGAAAAAAACATTACTGTAGATAAGTTTTAGAAGATTATCATTTAATAGGACATTACTTTGCATAGATAGGAAAACCATTTTATTTAAAGATTTTAAATTCTCCATCACATCTTAAGTAACAAAAAATAGAATTTCTATGGTCTTCTCCTCTCTGATAACTACTGTACCAGACACTGAAAAGAGCATAACAATCCCTGAAGATAGCATCTGTGGTATGTTTCAAAGATGCAAGTCCAGCTTATATACAACCTCAAGCTAATTTTAACCATCCCAGTTTGTACACAAAGAAATGTAGATGCAGCACCAGAGCCTTCAAAGCAACCTCCACAAATATGCTCAGCTAAAGTGCTCATCATCTACACCAATCCAAAACAAAACTATAATCTTCAATTCGATCCAATTTTAAACCAAAACTTTCTGGTTCATGTATGCTATCCCTCATATCTGCCCATCTCAAGAAAATATTGAAAAAACTACATTAAGAGAGAGGTACTTTGAAATTATCCCTGAACGTTTTAGCCTCAAGTAACAAATTTTTGCCTCATTTGCCGCTAAAAAGCAACGGCAGTTCAAGGCACTACTTGAGAACATTGTTGGGCTGAGCACATTACTAATATCCAGTGGGTGTTGTCACAACTATTCCTTTCAGAAAGATTTACACAGTTGTTAAGAAAATAGTCCTATGTTATTCACCTTATGGTTTTATTACTATTATTACTCTTTGATATTGCAATTTAACCTAATAAGGGATGGTGAGTGATAGTTAAAGAAACGCCAAGCTTTCTGTTTTCAGTCAGGTAATTTTAGTTGAACAGAGAAAACATGAACTATTTACGTGAAGATGAAAGACATCTAGCCAGAAAGAAAATTTTAAAATGTCTTTGGTAACATCAGATAATTATCCAAATGACGCTTGCTAAGAGAACACAACAGCACCTATTGCTCTTCAACCCATTCAATCAATTTCTATCCCATCAATACAGCTGAAACCAAACCATCCCTGCTGTATTAAACATAATTCCTGCTACACTGGTAACATTTTAGCTGCATCCTTTCAATGTAAGGACTTCATCACAATCAAAATACACGAGTATCCAAGCAACTCACTCCCAAAAAACACCTTTGCAAAAGTAGTTGGAGACTGTGGTCTTAATACTCTCCATATATGCAGATTACTATATTGCCTACATGACAGTTTTACCGTGTTGAAAATCTTTCTATTATCTTTGAACACTAGCTTTATTCTCCATGAATAAAAGTGTGTAGAAGTGTTCATTAGTTAAGATTTTTTTCATTAGTTTTCACCAATTTTCATTTCCAGTTCCTTGAAGTCCCACTTAATATTAGAATGAAGCAATGAGAACAGGGGAAGAGAACTTAAAAAAAAACCAACAAAAACACCACCAAAAAACAATACCAGCACCCAGACAGGATCCCCCAGACTTTTACTTACACATTGATATCTTTCCTTGGTTTTTGTCGTATGTGTTTTGAAATAAATTTTCATTGACCTACATCTATAATCTCAAGCACATGTAGTTCGCCATCATTAAAATGTTGCAAACAAGTATAGTGACAAACAAATACAATGGTCTATGTAGTCTGCTATCCTAGTAATATAAATTAACTTTCAATTTTATCCTCTTTTACTATTACTTACTTAAAATATAGGAACGTTCACAATATTTAGGGCAAAAATGTCTTTTGTGATCAACGCTGCAGATCCCTGGGAATCCAAAACATGGAACAAGAGTAGAATATGTAATAGAAACCTGCAATGCAGATAAAAGGTATGCAATACCTGTCAGAGAAGTTTGCCTTGGAGAAATAAAGAAAGCCCAGCTGCTGTTAACATCTATACCCATTTCTAGAAGTCTAATTACTTATTCTAATAAAAGTACTAATTATTTCTTCCGCTAAATGAATGAAATTGTCTCATAAGTAAATCTTAATTTTTAAATAATTTCAAATGAACATGTAATCATTTTCTAACTTTATGAATCTGGGTTTTTTCAGTATTGCATGGAAGTCTCAGAACACCTTTCACTGAAATTACATTGTCAGTTTCTGTGATGCAAGTTAATTTATAAATTGGGATAAAAAACAACCAAACGTGTTTTAACATTGTGTTGCACACGTAAGCAGGAAAATGGAGGTGGTGTTCAAGCAGGGAAATTTAAGAGTTATGAAAACTGAACATCGATTCTTACTACGCTTTCACTACTTCAGGTTTTGGTTTTCATTTGAAAGTCCACGTGATTTTTGATCTCATATTATACTATCCTTTTCAGCCAGGAGTTCTTCACAATACTGACACCTTTTGACCTTCTCCCATCCTGCTTGTCATGTTGATACATTGAATCTCCTCTTAAAATAGTTCTAATACTGCTATAAGCATTACTAAAGATCACCTTGTAAATGCACATTGAACTGTCTTTTCTACGCAGTTTCCTCTATTAACCCACACAAAGATCCACTTCAAAATCAGTCTGAAGACTTTGAGGTAGCAGGAACTAAGTCTCATTGTACATTTGTAGATTTTATGTGTTGGATTTGTAACAACTAAAGCTACGACACTAATGGAAGCATCAAATATCTTTTAAATCATAGTAATGATAATATCGAGCAGCATTTCTAGTTGTAAAGTGAGTGGAAATCCTTGGTATCATTGTGACTTTGTTGAGCTTTCCAATTTCTACTTGCAAATACTAATTTGATCATACAAATCAATACCATGCCTTCAAGTAGCATTAAAAAGATAATTTCCAGTTGTTTTATATCTGAAATACAGCATATCTTAAAAAGGGGCTCAGCAATAAGCAATAAAAAATATCTGAGGTAAGAAAAGTTAGAGCCTAAAGAAAGTTAGACTATAATATTTTGTATGGGAGCCGATAAAAGGGAGAAGGAAGATACCAATAATTATTTTGTATCTTAGGTTGAATCTGGCATTTCTTTTACATAGTAAAGATTAAAAGAACATTTAACAAAAACAAATCCTTAGAAGTTCCTAATGGTTTATTTCATTACTTGAATTTTATAGAAAAGCTGATTAGTAAGCTCAATGAAAGCTGTATTTTCACCAACGTCAAGACTTGTTTTTCTGAAAATTAATAAATTAATTAGTCCACAGATTTGACTCTCATACATAGAAGCTGTTCATGTGCACAGTCAGGTAAAAAGGTCTTAACAGTGTTTTGGAACATCTCTTGAACTAGGTTACGTTCATATTAAAATTCATGGCTAAGTCTTTAAGTCACAGAAGACAACCCAGTACACCACAGTACATTGTTACATGATCATATTCACCATCAGCTGCCATATTGTGTACATCAGATTGAATCTAAACGCGCAGACACTGCAGTGGCCCAGTAAAGATGAATTTAAGAAATGCTGGGTCAAATACACATGCAAACCATACTACTAGAACATTCTAGATGGTCTTCTGGTCCATCTTCCAAGACCTTCCCTCACAGCTTCCCAGTCACCATCAGCCTTGATGCATGTTTCTGCTGGTTCCTTGTCAAGGGAATTCAATGCTCGTGGTGCACGTGCAGGTGGTCACGTAGACAACAAGTGTGCGTAGGTCAGTAGACAGCACCATAAGGGAGGACATCAAGAGACTTTGTGTAACTGTTCCACAACAGACAAGTGCCCAGTAAATTGCACAGCTCGTAATGATTTCCACAGCAGAAACAGAACTTCCAAAAACTAAATGCCACAACAGTTCTGGTAAGGGTGTGGGATTAGCTTGTAAGTCACAAAAGTATGTTGTATTAATAATGATATGTTATTATTAATAGTCTTGTATTAATAATAATGTTATTATTAATAGTCATATGTTAATATAGTATTAATTCTATAATTAGTAAAAATATGTTTTATTAATAATTACAGATTTTCAACGTTGAAAGGAAATTTTGCCCAAGTAGTAAAAACCCATTGAGGAGCATTGATTTTCACTCTGACATCACTTATAGTGGATAAATTCAGAACATTCGGCTAGAGCACTTTTTCAGTTCTCTGAGAAAGCTTTAATAATTTCCTCCTATTAATTAATCATCATTTAATTAAGTAGCAATTAAAGAGTAAACATTTTCATGGAGAATGTGCAACCCTAGAATTCTCATGGGGTTTTCTAAACATTATGAATTTATTGAACCCAATAGCCTGAGAAGTGGGGTACATAAACTTAGCATTTAAAATAGACAATTAAGTTATAAACTCATTTAAATATTTGTTATTTAGAAAGTTTTCCTGAACATCAATGCTATGTGAAAAAATAGAATTATTCTACGTTAATAAAATATGATGTAAGTGACAAAATTATACAGATGGTGGAAAGTACAAGCATCCCGAAATATTACCTGACTAAAATACAAAACCTATATCCATATGATATTTCATATGATTGGGCTTTGATATTTCATCATAGTGAGAATTCAGGTATTTGTCCATGTTTCCATGTATCCACATATCTGTGTTTATGGCTGCTTTAATAACTTCGAAGAGGTGCTTCTTCTAAGTAATTTACTTAAGCATCAAATTTTAATGTGAACTTCTGCCGAATACAGACTACCTGAAGGGGTCTACAATGGTAAACAAATCAGACCAGCAGGGAAAAATCAAAAGGACAAAATTTCTTATCTCTCCCTTAAAATTCCTTTCTTTGAATGTACAGAATGTGTCATCCTAGCTAGAAGATAATATCTCATTTTAAATACAATTCATCCTTATTTTGCCATGGTCTGTCTTTTCTGAAACGTTTGTAAAAGAGTCAAAAGTATCGTACTACATACACTTCGAAACCACTGCCTGCCTCAAATACTAGTATTTTCATGTCTTTTTAACTCAAAGAGTCTCCTCCTTTCCATAAAATAAGTTTCCATTTATTAACTACATAAGTAAATCAATGACTACTGTGCCTTATATGCCTTGCCAAAGCAAATTTCCCCACAGATCTGTTGGCACTTATTTTTAAATCCAGAAAATCATGTTCTAAAACCAGAAAATACATGATACTGGAGTACACAAGGTATTTGCAGTCCTATGGCTCTTCAGGAACCAAGGCGTCAGGGTAAATATTATCACACAGTTTTCTCAGTAGGTTACTTTGTCGTCCCAAAAGACACAACTATTTCAGCCTTCTTGGGGTCAGCACTCAAGTTTGTCACAATACAAACAAGTACCTTTCCTTTGTCTCCTCACTTGGACATGGACAAAGGGATAAATGTTTTAACTACCTGATTTTCACACCAGTAAAAATAAATTACTAGAATAAAAAATAATAGAAGGAAAAAATTGAACTACGCTATACCCTAAGCTGTGGTGGACAAAATCAATGTAATTTTTTCAGAGGTGATAACACACAAAAAAGGAAAACACCACACTGTGACATGAGATATGTTATTGCACTTTTTGTCATACCATATCACATCTTAAATAGCCATCTTTCAACTTACTTCCTTTAGCTCTATTTTATGAGGTTATTTTTATGACTGCACCTGAAATCATAACTCAGTCTTCAACAGATTGCCTCATCAACAGAAGTGACTGCTTGTGAATTAGGAGACCGCTACAGTACCCTAAAAATTATTATTAAAAATAAATAATACTAAACTCTCTGAAACTATCTACTACTCAACAAAAATACAAGATAGAACTGGACAAAAAAATAATAATTTCAATGAAACATGAAATCATGAATCATCTTGAATCATTTTTTAATGCATATAAGATGTACTACCTTCAGGAAACAAACAACAAAACATGGGGAGGTAGAGGAAACAGAATACCAATATCAAAATTCTAAGACTTTCTTACTTTTTTTTTTTTTTTTTAATCTGGAGGGTGAAGAGGGGCTTTGACAAGAACAAAAGGGTACCTGTCAGTGATGGCTATGTACAAGAAAGCATCCTCAGAAGTTTAGCCTTGTTCTTTACTACTGTTTTGCTTTTGCTTATGTGTACACAAACCACCTCTATTTCTCTTTGATTTCAGGATTCAGCTGAGCTGCAGCCTGCTTGGTTCCATGCAGTTTCAAACAAAATAACGACTCCCTGCTGAGAAGCAGCATAACGTGAGAATCCCATATTAACTCTGACCCACACTGGGGAAACTTTGGTAAATCTGTAGAAGAAACTAAACTGCACTTGGGAGGTTTACGAGCTCAATTGCTTTTACTTGAGGGCAGGGTGTATTCAAAATAAAGATGAATTGATAACATGAACTTGGAAACAGAGCAAGGAGACAGATTTTAAAAGGCATGGTGCTGAAAACACAAATTTCTTTCATGATCTGACTTACAAATCAACAGCCTGAAAATTTAACATGCCCATTTCTTTGCAATTCTACTTAGCAATTAAAGACCTTAACTGAGAAATTCACTAAGTGGCACAGAAAGCAAAAATCTCAAAGATGTAATTAAGTCAGATTAGGGCAAAAAGAAAACCGACTCCTAAAGGCATACTCTTTTCATTAAGAAAGAAGCTTCTGAGGAGCATCAACATTCAAATACACTCCTCTAATGCTGTTTCAAAACGCTCTGTGTAATTCCTGCTTGTGGAGTAAGATTTGACCTCAGTTTCATACTTACTTGATAAATAATGCAGGAAATTCTCCTCTACCTAATCATTCAAATTCCCAGTTACAAAAGGATCTCTATTTTACCTCCAGCACTGCCTTTGTGAGAAATACAGGCACATTAAATGCATTTGCACCACGTTTAACGCCTGCAGTAATTCAAGAGCTAAATTTTAATACTAAGTCCCAAGATATATTAGACAGTGTTAAACAATTTAAATGTCCCTTTAGTGTTATTTCCAACCATTTCATCACTCCTAGCAAAGCATTAGAAGAAATAACAACAATTTCCAAATGGCAGGGACTGTGCCTGAGGGCTTTTATGTGGGCTTGACTTTTTTGACATTAGTTTCTCTACCAGGCACAGAGAGAATAAACACAATTCAACAAACTGATTCTTTTTTAATAATTATAACTGTCATAAATGCTTCGGTATAGTGAGTAAACTAGACATAACATTTATATCACCATTAAATGTGTACTATAACTCAACACTGCGTAGAAATGTATTCACAGAATTTAAGGCCAGACATTTATTTCTCATGCATCACACAGGAGTCAATCTAAATGAATCAATGTATTTTAGTCCGAAGAAGCTTTAAGAAGTCTTGTTAAAGACGCATAGCAATGGACAACTGGCAAAAGGTTCATTAAAAATTCAGTCACATCAGACAGTGAATTCTGGGTATGAACTTGTTGTGGTTTGACCCTGGCCGGCAG
>NW_009725826.1:0-29798 GCF_000703405.1 Apaloderma vittatum | reverse complement strand
TATAATCCTATTCTTATAATTATATATATTTATAATAATATTATTACATAATGAAATTAGTTAATTCTTAGTATCAGTGGATTGGACACATCTGACTTTTGCCTCTCGCATCCTTTGGGTAAGAAAAATGCTTTAGCAGCACTAAGTGCTAGATATCAAGTTTCAAAGAGAGAAGGTAAACAAGGTATAGAATGGCGTTTTCATAGTCCATAGGATGAATAAATTCACAATTAGGTGTATGTGTACATGTGCTATTACGATTTATCTTATGGGAATTTCTGTCTTCTATTTATATATGTATTTAGTACTAGTGATGTGAAGGGGTTTTCAGTCTTCTGTGTAATTTGGAAGTATTTGGTTTTTTTCAGGACATTTCTGAACAATTCTGATGAGCATCTTCCTCAAGATTTTTCAGAAGTCTTTTACCATCCATCACACTGGTTATTTTGCATACCATCATCCTGTTCTCCCTTACTGAAGTGAGTATCACAAGTTGATTGTTACAAGAAAGACAGCAGATGGTCAATATTAATCAAATACTGTTGCACCATTTCAAAACAGTATATCTGAATAAATGTTTAATTAATACTCTGATTTTAAAACCATAGAAACACTTTTAAAATTTATTTCAGATTTCCCTAATCTTTAAGTCTGATAGAAAGATCATGCTGAAAGCAGTGCACTGTGTAGCTTTTTGCTGGTATATTCATTATGTTTGATATTTGAATTATCTGTAAGGTTTTCTTGCTTTAATTAAAGAGTATGTAGCTCTTGACAATAATGTAGTTCAGCGCAGTTGTTGTTTTGAAAGACTTATAATTAAAAGGGAGATAAAGAATGTTTGTATCTGTTTATGACTTCTGGTTTTAAAAAAATATTTGATATATAAATAACTCATTGAAAAACATGCTGCCCGATCGTAGTTGATTTTTTGGGAGATTACTGCATGATTAGAGGCGAAAGCTTAATTTCTTTTTCTGTGTCACTGCATATAATGACAAGTTACATATGAGACATATGCTACCAGCTGTGCTGTCATTCCCTTTCTAATTTTGAACCTGAAGCACTCCCACACCAGTGTAGATCCTCTCCTAACCCCTTCACCTCCTCCTCCTCTTCAAAAGTTATTTCCTGAGAGATTTTCACTCTCCATTTTCATGAAAAGCTTCTTTTTTTGAGTTGTGATTGTGTTTTCTGAGACAGGATTTTTTTTTTTTTAGTTTGGAGGAATACATTATCATGAGTGGTGACCTCTGGTGACCTGTCAATGACCAATGTCCTGTGGATGTGTTACCTCTTCCCTTGTACACACAGTGTCTTGTACCTTGTGTGTGACAGCGTCTTCCCTAGGATTTTGCCCGGTACTACGCAAAACATGCTGTTTTCTCTCCAGAGCCTTTGCTCCTGGCTACGTGTCAGCAGTAGAGTTATCACCTTGCCTGAACCAGTGGCAGGAGATGCTGTGACTGAGTTGAAGTTGCGTGGTTGGCTGACGGAGACGCCCAACAGCATGAACAACTGTTGAATTCAGAATAAGTCCATTTCCCTGATTGAAATAGTATTTTTTTTTTTTCTAAAGCTCAAAAGATCACGTGGGTTTTTTTCCCTCCCAGCTGAGCTTCAAGGATATTTATCTGTGGCTTTTTAAGTTATGCATGGGTGGAGAGAAAGGAGGGAGCAGGGTATATGGAAGAGGGAATGAACACATGATCGCTTAAAAAGGGGTCTACTTTATTTCTGGAAAAAATATGCTTCATTAAGGACTCACTGTAGAAAAGGCAATAGACTTTTTGATGCCCTAATGCAAGGACAGTACTCAAAATTTAAATTACACTGTGAAATATGAGTTTTGGAAAATGACTTCTCAAGTGAGTACCCTCTGCTGCAAAAGTCTGTAGAGGAAATGGTGGTACTGCCTCAGTCTGACATAATTCTCTTTTCTGAGGTGGAGTTAAGATTACACAGATGCAATTTAGGACAGATTTGTCTTGAATAAGTAGCAGAAAACTGTTCCAGAGATGTCCAGCATTTACATATTTTCCCTGGATGAAACGTGATGAAGTACACATCTTCATGAGCACCAAATGGGAAAATGAGGATTCCAAAAGAAAGCACATCTCTGAGAAGATATGTGTTTTGTACCTGAGTGAAGATAGTCCATATATATAAAGCCACGTGAACTGTCCTGGTGATAATGAGTGAAATATTTAATGTTTTATTTTAACAACACACCTTTCAGTTGCTCAGAAAAAAACAGTGAAAGAACCTTGTAAATAATGAGTCAATTTGAGGTACATATTCTGAGGTGTTCTATTATGTAAATGAAATTACTTTGATTAGAATTTTGCTATTTAGCCAGATTTACTACATTATTTTTCATGCCTAGTAATGGCTACAGTCTGTTTTCTTTTATCTACTTGAGTTCAACATCTTTGTCAATGTTGTTAACATGAATTAGCGTTAATATTTATTTGCCTTATAAAATCTTGAACTTATCATTTGAGGGATTTTTTCCTACCTTGGATACTAACCAAAATGCAATAGTTGGTAATCAAACTAAATAATTACTGATAATTTATATTACAGTTCCTTTAGTGGTAATTGTGATTCATTCTTTGCTTCATTTGAGGTTTATAATCATACCATTTGCAAATCAGAATTCTAGTTGAGGGGTGTTTTTTTTCTTTTACTGTATGAAGCTGAACATTTATATGTGTGATATTTATATGTACTTCACCTTTTGTCACTTTTTATGAGGCTAGTCTTATTTTCACTAGAACTGAGCTACGAGGATGGGAGAACATATGCCTCTCCATATGCACGTTACAAAACTTCTCAGTGCATTTATTGGTGCTAGCTTCATGGCTGTAGGGAATGTCTGCTATATTTTATTTTTCCTCCAAGTGAGTCACACCATTGTACATTTCAATCTGCAAGAGGCTGAAAGAGCCAAGAACTGGTGTATATTACAACATGATAACTTCCCATCTGGTCAATGACAGACAAGTTTTATTTCACCTCAAATATTCTAAAAATGGCATTTATTTCTGAAGTCATTTAAAATATTATCCGTCATAAATCTAATTGACCAAACTTGTCCCTTTTCTTATGGTTTGAAGGTGATGAGTGACCTTATCAGATATGATAATGTGGCATTCAGGGGAGAAACAAAATGAAATTTGCCCATATATTTTAACTGAGTTAGTCAAGTGTTGAGTTTGCTCTCAGCCACTGCATTAATTCTAGTGTGAATATAGCAATTGTTGTAATTTAAACTTTAATTACTAACTACTAATTAGTTCTTGACATGTGTTAGGGTTTTTTATATGTATGTAGCTAATCTTGAACATTACAGAAATTAAGATAATACTATTAAGAATGCAAAGCCCTAATGCTGAAAGGTTGAAAGTGGCATGTGTTTTAAATACGGAAAAGATATTTTGGCTGCGGATTTAAATGTGTATGTGCATATATTTTTTTATAAATAGTATTAGAATCCAGTATGTGTTTATACTCAAAAATACAATCACTGAGCCATTGCTACATTATCAACCTTTGTATATAATGTACCAGATGAAATTCACAAAAGCTATACATAAGTTTTCATGACATGTACATTGCTTATCAACTCATAGGTATTTGCTTTACTGTTTGAACTCCCAAAGGCTGAGGTATATAAAATCCTCCTTTGCTAAAATTACTATTACAGTATTAACTGTGAAGTTTTTGACATAGTAATGTGATGTAAAGGTCCTGCTGGGAAATGAGGTTATGGAAGCTTGGTTTCCTTAGGTTACTTCAAGGTTGCTCAGCGAGGTACGTAGCACGTTGCATTTCTGTTAACAGACACACTCATACCTGTGAGGGACTCAACTAGAGCAGGATTTCAGCAGCCATTTTCATTTCCAGGCTTTGTACATTTGAATCGGGTATATAGTTTCTACAGCAACCTTGACTGAACATCCACTTTTTGTTGTAGTTCTGTCCCAATAGTTACGTGTAAATGGCACATGAAGTGCATGTGCAGAGGCATGTAACCCCTTCTCTAGTCTGGCAGAAAAATGTAGCTCCTGATGAATTAGGATTTGACCGATGCTGAAGGTGTTGTGTGCGTGCCGGCAGATTATGTTTATGCCTGCCTAGTTAGCACATTGCTGCATATGTAGTTTTTACACTGGTGCATTTAAAATTTATGTGCATAAAAGTTTACATACACAGTGCATAAACTTTCAGTGAGTAACAACTGTTGTTGTAGCCAAAATTAATAAACACAATGGCTAAACAGTTGAAATTTAATTTTAAAACCTTCAAAATAATGAAAAATTTAAGTTTTCAAGTAAAAAAAGAATTACGATCTGACTTCGAAAGCTTTAATATATGTTTCAAGAAGAAAATAGTAAATACAATGGGTGATAAACACCGTGTGGGAGAATTTTTTTTTTTCTTTAATTTAATTGCTCCAATGTGAATGAAACAGTTGGTGTTGGATCCTTGGCTGAGTTCAGAGGAATATTTTTGTCTGGAAACTTAAATTTCTGCAGAACATGGGAAGGGCAAACAGAAAACAAACTGCGATCTCCTTAAAAGCTGATGAATTGGTACTACACTTTCTCACTTCTCCCTGCTGCAAAGCAGTTATCCAACCATTCTAATATTTCAGGTGGATTTTTCAGGATGTGTAGGAATTCGTCAACTTAATGCGGAATCTTGCAGCCCCTTTGAGCATTCTCTGTGTTTTTTAATTAAGAGCTTCATATACTTCATCAAGGACACTTCGTAGCTCTTACTAAACAATTAATGTAATACTGAACCAAAGAGTAATAGCCTTGAATTTATTCAAGCACAGAAAAAAAATCCCTTTTGCCTGGTGGAACAAGGCAAACATGGCTCCATGAAAGAGATAAGTGAGGTTGCTTTGTATCAGTTATAACTTTGGCAGACTACCAAATGTTAATTTGCTTTTAGCTAGTTGAGATTAAATGTAATTTCTTCCCTGAGCTGCCTTAAAGTAAGCAAGCATGAAAGCGTTTTCAGAGTAATCTGGGAGGAATTGACATTTAAGGGAGTTAGCATTACATCTGCACTTTAAGGATATTAATTTCGTAGGTAAATTAACTACATTATTCTGTCTTTATCTTATATTTTGAAAGGACTCCATCAGCCAGAGAAATGGCAACCCAGGGTCAGCTGAAACTGCTCTTATCCCAGCCATACTGTAATTTGAACTTGCTTTTGGAAACATTGCTACATCATGACTGTCTCTTAGTGAAAATTTTACTGAGAAGTTCAAGTAAGTACTTATACTGTCAATTCTTATATCAGTGAGAAACAGAAATTCATTTTTAACTATTTAAATAGCAAAGGAAGGCTGTCAACCATTTTTGTGAGTATCAGTAGCCATTCAGTAGGACACTTCTTGAGTGAGCGAGAAGAAAGAAAAAATCACTGCTTTTTTAATGAGATTGTTTTGTAGTCAATGTGAGCATTTGTAGTTTCAAAGCAGACTACAATTTGATAAAATAAACTGCTATCGTAAATGCAAAGGGACAAAATGGATCTGAACTTGACAGAGCTTTGAAACTACAACTGCTTTTTTTCTTTTTAAAGTGTGGATTAGTAGGCTGAAAGATCACTTTCAAAATTGTGTTTCAGAAGTGAAAACTTCTTAGAGGTTTTTTTAACTTATGTTTGTCACTGTAGAGATTCTAGAAGTAAATTTATATACTTTCTCATGTTAATACTCACATTAATGTCATTATGAAAATAGAACAAAGACTAGCTCTGCAAGCCTTTCTTTTCATTCTGCTGATACTGTGTTTGAAGCAACAAACTTTATCACATTTTTCTTAATAACTTTTAGGTCAAATGATCAGATAGTTGACAAACTAATGATATAATCATCTATTTGGTTTAATTTTGCAATGATAATAAGTGAAAGTCTCAGTTTCTGTCTTTGGCAAAAGAATTCTTCCTACTTATCAAAAAAAAACCATTTAGGTCCGCATGAAATTAGATACAACATAATTTAATTCTGTCATTTTAAAGTGGTCTAGCATTCGTGAGGGGTACAACATTGCTTCCACTCCTGTCATGCATCTTACGGAGCGCTGCACTGCATCCACTTGCCTATTCAGTACCTGTCATGTCTTACAAAGACTGACAAATGTTTGATCAGGATCATATTCATACCCTAGTGCTATCCACTGTTGAATTTTATGAGCTGCTTAAATTATCACAGGTATTAAGTGACAGAATCTATTAATCTATTGACTGGCCAGCCTTGAGCTTCAGGGAGATGTACCCTACTTTGAATTAGAACATGTGCTATTTACACAGACTATATTAATGTCATTACAATATTGGTATGAATGATCTTTCAGTTTAGATAAAGCTGAAACCTGTGATGATCCATATCTTCTAAATTAATTTCAATGGAGTTAATTATCTAATGATAAAATTATTGGATTCTTTAGCCCTTCTCTTATACAGCAGATTTCTGGCTATATAAATTTTTTATTTATTTTTTTACTCTGTGAGCTGTTATGCATCAGTATAAGGAAAGATGAACTAATAAGCTATACCTTAGTACTAGCATTGACAGTCTTAGATTCTTCAGTAGGATAAGAGGCTTACGGAATTATGTACACAGGAACAGCAAAATTGTGCAATTTGTAATATTCTGCATGAAACCTGATAAAAAGCTACATATACCTTAGCCTTGAAGTGATTTGCCCTAGTGATAACAAAACTCCCTAGTCTTTAGCTAGGTGATAAGAATTTTCTCACGTTTTACTTTATTTTACATTCAGTCTTTCCTTTTCCTTTTAAAAACCAAGCCAGAAGGCAAAAGTTCTGTATAAGGAGGTGCTTATATGTTGATGTTTTTCAGTAATGGTAACATTTTTTTCTATTATAGCAATACTTCGGGGTACTTACAGTAGGCATGACACAAACATGTTTAGTTTCACTGCACTCTTGTTATTATCATATAGTGAGAGTCAGAAATATTGCATATTCACCCTTAGTAGTAAGAAGTACTGTTGAGATTGGTAAAGTTGGCTCAGTAGAAAGAGGGTTTGAGGGAATGTATGTATCCATGATTTTATGTTGCTAAATATTATACGGTTATCAGATCTGTTGAAGCTGTTGGAACTCCATGTGTGTAACTATAAGCTGCCTGGACAAGAAGGTGGCAAGACTTTGATCATTTTTTTGTGCAATGTGGTATATGAAATGTACATAAAACGTAAAATACTTCTCAGGTATGAAGTTATCACATGAAAAATACTGAAGGCAGTAAATCCAGATACCTAAAACTGAATTACTTATGTGTCTCCAGTGAGTATGGTCAGTAAGTAAAAGGCAACTTTTAAAAAATAGTTGAAAAATTGGATTTGCATGTTGGACCCCTGTAACTTAAACTACAACTCTAAATAACTAAAGTGTATTGAACTACCGTTGATTACAATGTAATATAATCCCAGAGTTGTTTTTTACCTTAGGTCCAATATTCAGGAAATGTCTTCTAAGACATGTTCTTGAGTGACTGAAGGGTCTCGGACCTTTACTGTGCTTTTGTGGAGAGAGTGAATGAAGGTAACCGGTACTGTGTTTATTTTTTTTTGTAATTTTCTTGGCAGAATTTTTTACGGGAATTGCTTCTTCACCCATGGATATGAAACAAAAATTGATAATTTGACAAGCAACATATAATAGAGGAATTAAGAAAGTGGTGCTTGCATAGTATGAGTTATTCAATCCAGCAGATGCTGATTAGGAATGGTGAAAGTGAACTTGAGAATTTCTGCTAGGCTTGCTCTGAATGCACACTGTAAGAGTCTTTATTTCCAGGAACCAGGAGTAAGTCTTTGCATAATACAGCAAAAAGCAATAGCTTTATTGAGTTACACTGGCCCAACGTGGTATTAATACCAAAGGGAACCTCATCAGTCAGCAGACACCTCTCCATTTACCAACAGCTGATAAAGAAGAGGTCACTGAGAAATCATCAATGAGGCACATCCGAGGCCTTCAGTCAGTCTTTGGACCCCATACATGCTTTTGTTTACAAAGAACTGTTGGTAGCACCAAGTTAATGGTGTACAGTAGAAAAAGCAATGTATTCCATTTTTTTAAAAAAAAATCTTATTCATTGCAATGAATACATGAGAGTCCAATTGTTACAGAGATTTAATTTCATTTTCTACACACAACTTAAAAGTGAATACTGGCATGTGTAGATAAACTGTAAAAAAACTCCTTTCAGAGCAGGGCATGGCCACTGGCAGTTCCACCTGGCAGTTCCACTGGGCATGCACGATGCTTATTTGAGAGACTAATGGAAGAGGGTATTGTGTAACCAGGGCATTTAAACCTCAGGTGATATCCTGGTACCCACTAAAACTTAGAAACAAGAACTGATACTAACTTTGCAAATATTCTGTGATAAGTTTAAGGCCACAGATCTGAAATTGGATCCAAAGAAATGTGAGTTTCTTCAAAAACAAATAATTTAACTGGCACACACGAGGTGAAGGGA
This sequence comes from Apaloderma vittatum, assembly GCF_000703405.1. Taxonomy (NCBI): domain Eukaryota; kingdom Metazoa; phylum Chordata; class Aves; order Trogoniformes; family Trogonidae; genus Apaloderma; species Apaloderma vittatum. Next base: position 21,259 of record NW_009725826.1, on the reverse strand, counting down.
GGATTTCCACTGAGAAAACAGAACTCCATGGTGCAGTATCAGCCAAGTCCTAAGACACTAACAAATATAAAGAGTTTTCTAAGACTGTGCTTTTACAAACTGATTCCTGTAAAGAGAAATTACTTGAAAACATTTCTGTATAATGGGAATATATTTTTCTTACCCTCTGCATTTCTTTGCACCTTGTGAAGCAGCTGTTTAACTCCCACAATGTATAATTCAGCATTAATTACATTGTAATTTAACTTAATTAATTAAATTTTCAGCATTAAAGGTAAATAACAGACTTTTTGAAGTTACCCTAAAAGAACAGTAAAAAGTGGGAACTTTATCAACTGACTTCATATAGGAATCACAGTAAACTTTTAGTGACAGTAGTGAGTTATTACAAAAGAAAACTTACATTCCTTAAATAAATTACCATCTCAGTTAAAATCCTGGCATTGGCTAAACCTTTACAATTTAAAACTTTTACTTCAGATATACTTGAACATCATTATTATTGTACTTTCTTGTAGTAAGTATTTAATAATACTGAGGCACTGTCTGCCGGGCAGCTGAAAAAAACTAGCAACTGTGCTAGTCCCATGATTCAACCATACACAATTTTGGGGAAATAGATTCTTTCAAGTTTTTTGACAAAACTTGGTGATTAATCTGCAACACTGTCCTCATTGGGAGAGCATAAGTAAGTCCCGCAGAAGAATTTATATGCTTGGGCAGAGATATCTGTCATCTCCAGATACTTGTGGATCATCCAGGATGAGGCTTGTGAGTACAGATTCCGGAACACCTGAACAATTTCTTAGTTTCTTCATGACAGCAAACTGTATCGTGGTAACAACAGAGGATTTGAAAGTGAATTTAAAAGCGTCATCTCCTCAAAATAGCCATCTGACCAGTAAATTTACTGGATAATATGCGTGCATAAACCAACATGGTAAAATGGTAGCAGGGTTTTCTGGCATGATGTACTTCTATCTGGAAGAACAATGGAAAACGGACTTTGGTCTAATACCGTCTTCCTTTTGATGACTCCCTGGTGATAAAGAGAAGACCAAACAGATTTTATGGAGTTTCTGAAATCTTGAATAGGTCTCCTGGCCTAAGAAGTTCTTATTGAGGCACTCCAGGTGTCTCCTGAGTTGCCTACAGGTCACCGTGTTACTTTCCCAGCAGATGTCGGGGTGGTTGATGTGGCCCCGCAGGATGAGAGCCTGTGACAGTGATGCCTCCGGTAGCTGGAGCAAGGAGGTTTCATCAGTCAGCTCCCCATGGTTGGGCAGCCTGTGGTAGACGTCAGCCACAAAATTCCCCTCGTTGCTTCGGCCACCAATCCCTTACCCATAAGCTTTCAGCTTGCTCTTGGCTATTCTTTAGGGACACTTCTTCACGCTTTGTCCATTTCTTAACTTAGAGGGCAACAATCCTGCCCCTCCTTCCTCATCTGTCCCTTCTGAGCAGCCTGTGGCCATCAATAGCCACACTCCAGCCATAGGCTTCATCCCACCAGGTTCCAGTAATGGCCACTACGTTGCAGCTTTCCAGTGACAGGGTGACTTCCAACTCCTGTTTTTTGCCCATGCTGCTTGCGTTCATGCAGAGGCCCTTTGGAAGCTTCTTCTCAGATACTTGAAAATAAAATGTTTAGGGAGACAAAACTTTAAAGGAAGTTGACTGAAAGTAAAATACTATGGGATTTGTGATTTATAAATTTATGGGCACAGAAGTAGTTTGCTGATATATGGGAAGATGGTATAAAGTTCGTTAGAGTCTTTTTGTCCTGTGTTGAACTTTTTAGCTCTCACAAATTTGGGATTCATCAGATTCACAGGTAGCAACTAATACAGGGGATATTATTATCTAGGTTTTACTAAGTTGAAATGGGTAAGGTTAAGATATGCATTTCATTCAGGATAGAAGTAATTATGATCTGAAATTCCTTTTTGGAATTAAAAACTAAAATAATAGACTTTCTGCCAAAATGAAGTCATATTCAAAGTTACAATAGATTCTAGCTGTCAAGACTGACTGGAGAATGATTGCATTGGAGAGAAGTAACTCTATGAGAGACAAATGATCTAGCAGAACAGATAAAGAAAAAGAATAGAAAAAAAAGCAATGACAGAAGCGACACTGAGAATGTAGTGCAAAGAAGCAGGTAGTGCAGAGTGCCTGCTGAAAGATTTGGTTCTATAAACAAGTAAAATATAACCTTTTTATGTTCTTTATATCCTCATGAACTGCTTTGATTTGAACTATAAAGAAAGCAGAAGTTTTATGCTCTTTGCAAATAAAAGAATTGTATGAGAAATAACTTGCTCCATCTTTAATTCTTCTTCTTAAATGAATAAGGATGTATAAATTTGAATTTTGACTACCTCTTTTGGTCAAAAAAGTCAGCGAACTGTTTATAGCTCGTCTGTCTTCTAAGGATTCACTAGGGAAGGAGAAGTCTAAAGTCAATAACACGAGACTTTCTAAATTCAGTATGACTCATTTCATGGTTAAAGCAGTAGCAGATAAGAGTTGGACGAGTATGATAATGTCAGCAAGTTACTGGGAGGTATTTCTAACAGCAAGAAAGAAATATGGATAAATTACACTTGTGAGTCTGCCTCTCTGAAGATAGGTTTTTAAAATACATGGTACTATCCCAAGAGGTTAAGTGTATTATTTTGTCATAGGAAGAATGATTCATTGTGACTGATTAGGGAAACATAATTTTCTTCTAAAGGTATTTGTTAATAATCTTAATATTTTTATATAATTTTGGCATCTTCTGTGCATATGGAATACTATGCTCTCTGGAAATAACAAATAGCAGATTTTCTTTAATGGGTACCTAAGTTAAGTATATAGCCATAAGTCCTGCTAAAATGGAAAAGAAGCATCTCCTCTGAGCTACCTATAGGAGCTTTAGATTTCTTTCACAGATTAGCTTTTGATATACAAATGCAGTAAATGGGGGAAAAAAAAAAAAAGAAAAATAGAGAAGCATCAATGGGCAATGACTTTGATGCCTATCGTATAAATACTGTTCTTATGTGATGACTAACAAGAAGGCTGCAATGGAGTTCAAACTAAGATGAATATTTAATGTTATGACAGGTGAGTTAATAAATGTTAAAGAAAAATTCTAAGGCAAGAGAAATCTACATATCTTTTTGTAGACTCCTAATTCATAATATTTAACCAGCTATACCGATCAGCTAGCTAAACCTTTCAACCAGCTGACATTACCCTTTAAGGTCCCTTCCATCCCAAAATATTCTATGATTCTATGATTCTACAAAGATCTCTGCCACTTTAACAGTCAGAAAACTCATTTCAACCAGAGCTTTGAATGGTCAGATATTCTTATGACAAAGGCAACAGTTACTTCAGAGTAAAACAAGTAAAAGCTGATGAAAGCTTACGTATCTTTTCTGTTTAGCCTCAGAATGGCTTCTCTATGGATTCCTGAAGATCTTTTCTTAAAAGCACAAGATCTGTATTAGGTGCTAGTTACAAGAAGATACATGTATTGCCCCCTACAGAGTGCTTTTATACTGCTTTCCATTTGTCTATATTTATTGGTAGCACTAAGTTATTAATAAATTGTGACTCAAACTTTCCATGTTGCATGATCATAAAGCAAATTTAGGCTTAATTTGAAGTCATAAGCTCCTTTAGGCAAATCAATTTTCTATCATGTTCTGCAAAGACAGTTTGGCTAGTTTTTAAAACTTCAGCAAACCCCCATCTGTAGAATTGGTTAAATTATTTTATTAACAGATACTTATAGTAATACAATCAAAGTTCAATTCAAATTTTCACCTTACAGTTTGAAAACCTCTGGGTTTTCCTTTTCAACTGCTTTTTCCAGTTTCTTCATTCTTTCTTTCATAGCATCCTAGAATGGCCTAGGCTGGAAGGGACCTTAGAGATCATTTAATCCAACCTCCCTGTCACGGGCAGGGACGCCTCTCAACTAGATCAGGCTACTCATGGGGACCGAACGGGGATTGAACCCACGACCTTGGTGTTATCAGCACCACGCTCTAACTGACTGAGATAACCGGCCCCCTTTCTTTGTCATATCCATGTTAGACAACCTATCGCTGGTTTGAGTGAATTAGTGAAATCCATTTGATTCTTCTTTCAGAAGCATCTGGCATTGGAAGGTGTCTCAGCAAAATATGCCAGCTCACTCAACTCAGGAAAAAAAGCTGACTAAAAAAAATTCTTAGTGCTGATCTGTCTCCTGCCCTAGGGGAAAAAAACCCTAAACTCAAACACACAAAAACACAACCCACAGCTTGTTGGTCATGAAATCACTGGTCTTGTTTTTTAGCTTTCTACATCCTATGGGCTGTTTCTGTTAAGGCTGCACACTACCCAGACCAAATGATTTACAGTAACGTGTGAATTAGATTGTGGAAATTCAGAGGAGAGTCAGATGAGGTTTTTGAATTTTACAGCATTCTCAAGTCACTCAGAGCTGTGTGGAAAGCCGTTTTTTTTTTTTTTTTCCACTGTTGTAGATTTTGAAGGCTGTTTAAACCACTAGAAAAGTGCAGCTTAGAAATTTAGTCTCTCCCATCTTTCTCCTGCATAGGTTGCTAAAGATAAGGGCAGCCAAACTGGCATAAAACAATGACATTTTCAAGTATAATTTTGTCTAACTCAGTTTTACGAAAACTTTCAGTTTTGCAAACTAGAAATTTAAATTAAAAGTGTTTTAATTGGTTCTGGCTCTGGTGCTTTGTTGTGATTCTTAACATCAAAAATGTATTCCACAAATATGTGGGAAGCTGAGCTCTTTGACACTAGCACAAGACAAAGCCACTGAGTTGCATTGGTTCAAAGGGGTTAAAGCACATCATTACCTTTCAGATGAGAGAGTGTTTTATAATTACAAAAAACATTTAGAAATACATTTTGTGTAAGCTGTTTACCATTTAACTCTGTGAAAATCACTGATTATCCTTAAAAACATAGGTGTCTGTACCTTAGCAGGGCTGAGGTTTTATTTTCATGGATCTTCCTCTTAAACTGAAAAACAAAGCCAACCCATTTTGGGAAGTATGCAGCTGCTACTTTGTTTTATTTTCTATAACTAAATAAGAGTTCTATTATTTCACATGACTAATGTATTGTTAAGAGGAGTTAAGGAGCAATAACTTTTGGACTATGATTCTCCAGAAGTAGTACAATCTCTTTCTGATTAATATTTAGTAAATAATTAAATTCCAATTATATACTGAGTGCATGTTGAATTAAATAGGCATATTCCATAGATTGTTGACATGCTTGAGTCTTTTTTTTAATGGCTACATGTAATTCAGGAAAACAGTCAAATGTCATTATACAGAGGAAGATCAGATTTCAGTATCTGTAAGCATTATTGTTGTTTACAATATTATTCAGATACAGTTTGCAGTTTGTTTTGATTTATAGTATCTATTACTGTGCATGTGAATTACTTGGAAATTATTGTAACCATGTTTTTATTTATTCTGAAGGAAATGAAGAATCAAACTGTGGTGAACGAAGTTCTCTCGTAGAACAGATAAATAGCAAAGAGCCTACTCTGATTGAAACAATCTTCACAGTATTGTCCTACTGCACTTTAGCACCCAAATCCCTTGGCATTGCTTTTGAGACCTACATGGAAAAAGAGCATTTGTGGAGTTGCTTATACAATATGACAGGTATTTAATTTATTAATACGTATTTAAAATCTGATGCTAAACCTTGTCGGTTTTCAGACACGAAAGCCTGTTATTTTTACCTTAGTAAATTGGATGAAACAAAGGTAGTTTATTTCAAATTTTTCATATAAATGAGGTGTTTTGAGCAATCAGGTCATGGTAGGAGTGATGGAAATTTTGAAGAAAGCGGAGGTCATGGAGCAGTATGGTAGAGCAGGAGTCTGATTCCCTTAAGCATCCATCTTACCAGCAGATATACTCTCTACCAGTACAGGTCGTTTGTCTCATTTAATACCTCCAGACCTTTGCCATGATTTAAAAGCAAGAAACTATTAAACAAGAGTGGAAAAATAAAAAGGAAGGACTCCTGTTGAGGTAAACGTAGTCTGATGGGCGTGCAGACTGCTGTCAACATCAGGCAGGCTGATGGTTTTCCATGGAGGGGAAGATCTTCCCCCACAATTAGAGCAACTCATGCTGCTCCCAAAGAAAAGTGGCATTCAACCAGAAAAGAGTTGGGAAGGGTGATGTTGTAAATGATGGCTAAAAAGCAGGAAGGCTCGAAAGAAAAAAAGGAAGAAAATGCGAAAATGTAAGAGGGGAAACAGAACTGTGAATATCACAGAACAGAAAACAATGGTGGTAAAAGTGCTCAGGTATTCCTCAGAGGAAAATGGGATAGCAAAAAGCCGAAGTCTAAGTCATAAGAGTAAGAAAAATACAGAAATATTGCATGAAAGTTTCCAGAAAGGCCATGCAGAAAAGAATAAAACTTAGATCACTGAAAGTACAGAGAAGCAAAAGTATGAGCAGAGGACCTAATGTGTCAAAAGGCATCTCTGATACATCCTGCAGCACTGTGCCTGACAACTGCTGCTCCATGGCAGTGGGGAAGTGACAATTCTCTGCAGTACCATGAATGTGGAGATGATTGTTACTTGTTATAACGTCAATAACTGTATTTAGGATGGTCTATTTTCAACATGCAATCTCTGATAACATGCTATGTCTCTGCTGATGGCTGTTATTTGTATGCATTTTTGTTTCCAAAATATCTTTTTTTTCCTTTTCTGATCTCTAATACAACAGTTTGTATATCTAATAAATGCAACTTCATTTATTCTGTCAAGACAAGGAACTAGAAAAAGTAGGTATATCCATTTGCCTCACTGATGTCTAACAAGTAATTAAGTGTACTACGTATAAAAAGGAAGACACCAGGCAGCTTAAATTAAATTTTTAGAAATGCATTGATTGAAAATTGAAGGTAAAGGAAATAAATGATATTTCTTATCAGTACTCCATGAAGATGATACAAGATACTACATTGTTTTGCTTTATATTCTTTCTTTAATTTACAACAAACCTTCTTTAATAGGTCTAAGATAGTTTAACTTTTCTTTCCGTAAGAATTCCAGAACACTTCAATGTGAAACAGATTTACACAAATAACCACACTTACTGAATATTTAATAATTCTTCCCTCTGAAGTTTCCAGTTGTGGCGAGTCGGAGCCAGAGGTTATCAGGTGCTTGAAGTTGACTTTGATTAGTTCAGTCAAGGGTATAGTGAAGCAGATAATTTCTTTGATGCATTCATGGGAGGCAACAGAAAACTATGGAACGTACCAGCACAAGCAAATCGTTCCTGAAAGTTTACTGAAGACTGTTCCAAAGGAATGGAATTACACTCCTCGAGAAATGAAGAGAAAAGAGTCTGGGAAATGTGAGTGAGATTTATACTGTCTTATATATCTGTCATAAGAACTTGATGCCCTTTTTTTGAGTACAATGAACAAAATGATTTCCATGCATCCTGTGGTTTTCTTGAAGTACTTTGTGTTAACATTCAGTACCTCTTTCATGAGGCTTACACCTCTGCATACACAAACAAGCTTTTAAAAATAATCAGTGTAGTAGTAATAATAATAATAGTACTGAAAATATTTTTAGCATCTGGCAATAGTAAGGTGGGATTCAAGGCAGAATTAATAGCCATAACTAGTTCTTCTCTTAGTTATTGTCTTTCCATTCAGGACTATTTAAATTTAAATACACAGTGTTGGCTGAAATGATAACAACCTTCTCATCCCAACTTTACAACAGCAATTTATATTTGAATAGTGCTGGTACTGTTACGGAATTTGCTACTGCTTGGTTGTTGAAACAGTTGCTGGAGGAAGAGAAGTAATAGATATTTTGAAAGTGATTGGATGTAAAAATGATGTCTGGTATCTACTTTCACAGCCTACTGTGCTTAAAGCCTCCATCATTTCCAAAGGCTTAATTATGGAAACATTTCCCTATAAATTTGTGGCCACCAATGTATTAACTGATTATTTTCAACACAGTAGTATCAGTGTAGTATATTCCGGCATTTAAATTGTGGATATGTAGATTGTGGGCAAGCCAAGGCATCAATCTATTCTTTCTTACCATATGTCTTCCCTGCAGCGTGTTGAGGCACATTTAGGCAGCAGTGTGTTCACTGCAATCTAGAACTTGTGTAGCTCTTTCAGACTATTGCCAAGCCTGAACTGAGGTGCAAGCTGAGAGATAAGGCTCAGACTTAGGGACAAATTAAATTGATATGTGTAACCCTTTAAAAATAGTTGACAATACAGGTGCAGTGAGTCAAGGGTGTCCTGGAGTTTTTTGTGTTTTGTTTTGGTGTTTGTTTAAATCCTGACTTCAAATTGTGGATCGCCTATTGGTATATTGTTTTCATTTTAGGTATGTCTTCGGTTTTAAGCAGTATATCTTCTGTAGTTACTTCTATAGCTATTTTTAATATCTGAAATGTTTATAATGTGATGTGACATAGCATGCATGCATTTGTGGAAGTTCTGTAGATTTGAACATGAAAGGAATGGATAGAAAACTAAAAATTATGAATATATGCCTGAGAAACTTAGTGCAGTACTCAACCTGTGAAAAAATATTACACTACAATTTTGAAGACATCTTTTTTACAATTCGGAGTACCTGGATTTTGTCTTTTTCATTTATTCTGTAATAACTGTGCGCAGCAGGTCTAATTGTTAAAAGAGTCACAGTTTGAATACTAAATTTTCTAGGCTCTGTTTTTAATTCATGTTATTGTTTAGATTTTGTGGGATTTATGTGGAGGAAGCGCAATAGAAGTCAAGCTACGCTGTTGAGTACTTAAGCTTTTTACCCATTTTCAGTACAAAATCAAGTTAGAAATTATCATACAACATTCAGAAGCATGCTGTGAGAGAACTAGAATGTTAATGTTAATCATATCTTCTTTTCTTTCTTTTTTTAAGGCTTCACAAGGCTTGCAGCTCAGGCAGTATCTATTGTAATCAGCAAGTTACCTACAGTGATTGCATGTTTGCCTCCCCCAATTAAGTACTTCTTTTTTCTGGCTGAGAGAAAAATGTCAAGAAACTTTGCTGAATTGAAGAAAGCTGGTCTGCTTGTCTGGAACTTGATTGTAATTATATGTCGGATATTTGAGGATGGAAATACTGCAGAACTTTTAACAGGTGCAACGCTTGACAGATGGAGCAAAGAAAAACTCAGTTTAGTTCGTGTGTGCTTAGAAAGTATTATGGGAAAACAGAAAAGTGGTCCTAAGCAAGTGACCCAGAAGGTTATACAAAGCATTGAACAGCAAAGACCAAACTGGATTGAAAGCCAGTTGCTGAAGGCAAGAAAATTGAGCACGGACTGGTAAGAACATAGTATTTTTCAAATGCTGTTGTTAGTTCTTCGTTTTACTTGATTATGGGCATATTTATGGCTATTATTTTTTTTTAAAAATAGTTGAACAATGTTTTTAGATGAGGTGTGTTAGTTCTTAATATTGATGTCTTTATAGCATGTTTTTGCAATTTAATTGCGTTTTTGAAACAGTAAACTGTAGTTGTTTCGTTGGAGCAATACCTTCATAGCAATTAGAGGTTTCTTATTTTCATGATGATCCAAAAGTGTGGGCGATTTAGTTGGTGTATCTTTCAGAATGCAAACAGGTGCACTGTCTAGAAGACACCACAATAGACTTGTAAATTAATTTGACTATGGTGATTAAATTAAGAGGGACCATGAAAAGCTTTCAGTATTCATCTGTGATTAAAAAGTAAGCATACTTCATTTTAAAACATAATAAACCCTGAAGGCAAGTAAGATATATGAAAACAGGACGTGGAGAGTACCCTGCTGTGCCTTTCTGAGGAAATATCAACCTTCCCTTTGCATTTGACGTTAAGGTCCGAGTGTGTTAAATCCTTATAATGATTTTTCAAGGATCCGAGTGCATGTCAGTGTGCTCCCAGACCAGTCTGTTACAATGTTGAAGTCGTATACCATTCTGTAAAAATGCTATTCATCAGCTTTCCAATATTAGATTTATTGGAGTTATGTGATTTACTGAATTAAATTGTTGACTATTGAATGGGAGATTCCTTTTTTTTTTTCCCTCATGAATATTCTTGAAGCTTGCAGTCCTTACTATCCTGACCGTAATTGTCTGTATAAACAAAGGGTGACTGTAGCTTGGAATTACTGATTCCAGTGAACATACTTCCATGCAGTGCTTTCAGGGACTGTATCCCGTTCCTATGAGCAGCCACTTAACATGAGTAGCATTAAGCAGTAATAGTGTCGCACGGATGCTCATTGACATTGACCTTTGTAATCTTTACGTTTCCATTTAATACTAATTTACAGCCTCTAATCCAGTGATTAAAAGATTGAAGCCAGATGCCAGTGACTGAAGGAGTCACAGAATAAAAAACCCATAATGATAATGTGTAAAATGATACTTAACAGAATGGCTCCGTAATCCGATTTCTGATGTCACAGAGAGAAAAGGTATTTCTTTAAAAATGCAACGGCAGGGTAAGGCAATACTGTGGATAACCTCTAAAAACTAAAACTTTAGCATTTGTGCTTCTTCTGAAGCTGAGAATTTTAAACTAATATACTAATTTCTTTTCTGACGTACCACAGAAGTGCTATGTGATCCATCGGGTATCAGACCATGGGAAACGAATGTGGGAAATTGTTTTCTCTATGTGTACAGTGTCAACCAAAGTGAGAACTAGTTTGGTGACTAGTGCTCCTAATTTTAGGCTTAATAATGTGTTACCTGCTCTACAAGTGAGTCGTTATATGATGCAGTTATGAAACCAAGTTCCATGACTCCAATGGGGTTTCTTCAATAGCATAAATGTTATTTTTCCATTTTGTATTCAAATATCATGAGTCAATTTCTGGGGGACAAAAAAAAAATCTAGCTAATAAATAGCTGAGATAGGCAATGTAGGGATAAATATTATTATAAATGCAAATTACAAAACTAATGTATTAAAGCTGAAATTCAAATATCAATTAAACCAAGTAGTGGTCACATAATCACAAAACTAAAAGCATATCTTCCAAGAGGAGGCTTGTGATGTTTACATGATTTATTTGAAATAGGAATGATTATATTTGAATATCTAAGTTAGTGTAAAATTATGTTCTCGATATGCTCTTCATAATTAAATGGTTTCGTGGGTAACTATGCACATGCATTGATATACATCTTTATACTTATGAATTTCTATAGACTTTCAATAGATATAGCGCGTGAAAGACAACAAAACCCATTAATTTAAAAAACTTATTTGGATTCACCTACAGTTATGAAAACATCTTTGGATTTTTATAAGCAAAATTCTTGCTTGATTTTATGTTACATTATTGTTATTGGGACCCCCAGCTGCAAAAAAGTCTAAATATTATATAGGTCCTTTCACTGTGGCGTACAAATTTAACTTAGTTTTTAGGCAATTTATTAAAAAAAATATAGTATTCAGCAGAAGGTTCAGAAAATGATAGTTGTTCGCATTGCCTGCCTTGTGTACTGCCTGCAAAAGCATTAGTATTCGTTAAAATAACCTTCACTTTGTGGTAGCACCGGTGCTGTAAACAGTCACGTTAGATTCTGAGGAACATGCGTCGCGGGAAGAAAAGAAACGTCTGTCTCCACAAAGTAATTTGTCGAGTTGAAGATTATTGTTTTTCATCATGGTGACCCTGCCTTGGCTGGCTGGGTGCATATACAGATTAAGATGAATGCAGTTATTCCTTGGCTGAGGTCTGCCTCTTTCAGGGCACATTCTTCCTAATGACATGATTGATAGGCAGTCCCAAATCCAGAGAGGAACTCATTAATCATCGCCCTGACTGAATCCAATCATCTGCTTCACCTGCGCAGTGACGGACGGGGAAGGATACAATTTGGGCGCTGACACTGATACACTACTTTCTCAGAGGTCCTCAACTTTTTCAATGTCAGCCGCTAAGAAGTTTGACAAGAAATTCAGGTCGTATCTGTGTGTGGCATCGGAAAAGCAGGCTTTAATTTGAAAGATCAATTTCTTCGAAGCTTTTCTGTAAAAGGCACTGTAACAGAGTATCGCTTGCTCCCATTCAGCAAAGAACAAAATTATAGTTCATGTTTTGAAACTACTCGCTCTGTAGGATGTTCTGAAGCTGCATGTGGAAGTAATATCGGCTTTAGTGTCCAGCAGCTGTGTAGCATTTATGTGAGCCTGCAGGTTAAACAGCAACATTCAGTAGAACTAACTTTGTAATCATGGCACACCTTCAACATTAACTGCAGCTTGCAGCTGACTGCACTGAAGTACATTGGGGTATTTTGGTTTATGTCTAAAAAATTAAAATATCATGGCTTTTTTAGTTCAGAATGATGTTTTGGTTTATTTTGTATTAATCCCATAATGACTGTAGAAGGGATAATGTATTCTGTTGGTCTTTCAAGTTCTCGATAGTTCTGTGTCAAGGTGCCAACGTGTATCTGTGTTGCAGCTCTAATATTTGATGAAAATTAATCATTTTAGTACCTTTTTTTTTGTAATACTTTACCAACGTACAATACTAAGCAAGTACAGAGCTGGTAACTTATATTTGTGTGCAGAGAGAGCAGTCTGACAATGATTGGAGTTTTAAATGCACATTTTGAAGTCATTTGTGCTTGTAACCTTCAGATCTTTTTCGTAGCATCTACGCGTCAATACTTTTAGGAGGAAAAACAAGGAATGGTACAGAGCAAAAAGTGCAACAAGTGGCAAATAGGTACCTTTGAAATGGTTACCACTGCACCCGTGGGAAGAAAAAGACTTCAATTTAAAACTTCTAACCTATACTTAGAGTAATGGCTACCTTTCTGACACGTTAATTATGCTTTAATATGTGCAGCGACAGGCAAGAGAAAAATGTACAAAAGATCAAATGCAAATGCCATTCCTAGTAGCAAAGATACTTCTCTAGTGAAAAAGAAAATAAAAAATTATTTGCTGCTTGTATGTCCTTTGAGTAAAGAATGTTTTATGTTTTTGTCTTTCAGGTGAAAATAATTCAAATTTGCATAATAAAAATTATATTAAGCATTTATTATGTATTTGTATAAAGGCCTGTGAGATGTGCATACAGCAACATTTGTTTTGTGCAATCCAAAATCTTTATTTCGGGGTTTTTTTCCCTAACGTGTAGTTTTAACTGACTTTGTGTTAATATTTCGGTATTTTTTTTAGACAGTTAACGTATTTGTATCTTTCTATATTCTAGTGCCTCAGTCACCGTAGAAGGTGCAGCGTTAGAGCAAGGAGGTATTGCACTTGGATTCACTGAGCAGAAAATAAACATGATGGTCCTGGATATCTGCCACAAGCCAGGTGGCAGCGAGTACCTGAGGCAAATTTATCACATCATCCAGCTCAATGAGGTAGGGAAACGGCCTTTTTACCGAGCAATTAGGTGTGTACTGGCCTGAGGCAGCGTCTGCTGGCAGCTAAGGGTTAGTCAAGGAGGTGATAATGCTTCTTAAAGTCAATATGAAATCCTATATTGTACTGTATTAGAATCTATTTAGTTTAGGCTTTTCTGCATTTGTACAGAAAAGGATTACTTTATGGGAAACAATGTAGATTTTATTTATGTACTCAAACAGTAGCATGGCTCATAAACTTCCTTTAGAGTCGTATTGCAGACGGTAGATACATTTTAGGGGTTTGAACAGAGTAAAAAATATAATAAAATAAATTAAAAAAATCAGCGAGGCTATTGAAAAATCGACTGTTACAGGAAGTAAAATTAAATGTGGTAAATGAATTCTCCTGATTTAAAAAACAGACAAATGAACCCTACCGCTGTGCTGAGGGAGTAAACGCTATGAGAACCTTACTGAATCTAGACAGCTCTGTGCAGTTAAAGTGCTTTCAAAATTACAGTAAACAAAATCAGATTTGTTTGCTGCACATGGAATGTGGGCAACGTAGAAGAATTATCTCATTATTTCTCAGACTGTACTAAATTGCCTCAAGTTACCAAAAGCATTTTGATTTCATGCACTAAAATAAACACAGGTTTGCTTAAATTGTATGGTAACACAGATATGTGTTAATTACGAAAGTTGTGTTTATTAGCTTTAATTACTAAATTACTATTCCTTGAATGCATAAGCAGGTGCTGTAAAGATCATTGCACGTGTACAGAAGTGTTTATAATAAGATGCAAAATAATGCAAATATAGACATAGACCAAGATTTTTATTTTTATTTAAAAAATATATTAAAAAAAAATCCTGATTAGGCGGCTATGTCTGTATGAAGTCAATAGAGAGCAGCTCAGTATTGGCACTGTGCTCCTGAAAATCAGATCAACTGTTTAGTTCCTAAGTATAGGCTTAAAAGCAACCTTCATGCATCTGCATTTGGAAGCTTTAGAAGCAATGTAAGCATGTATGTGGAGATGGCAACCTAATATTAATACAATACAGAGTCTTTTCAAGTTTCATCTCAAACAATTAAATGGTTCGGGAAGTGAAGTGAAAATTATTACTGTGATACAGTTCAAACAAAACCTTTTCACCTGGAGCGCATTCAGGATTACGCTATGCATAACAGAGTGAGGAAAAGATGATGAGCAAGACCTCCGAAAATAGCATATATTCCAATAGTTAGGGCAGTCGCCAAGGGGATAGATACACAGGCTCAAATCTTTGTTATGCCTCGTTTAGACCCAGGAATTGAGTCTTTGTCTCCCAGATTCAAACTAACTCCCCAAACCGCCAGACCATTAGCTGCCAGCGTGGAACTCGGTCCCTTTCCCCTGCTGGAGTTGTTTCGCCTTGTAGAAACTGCTGTAAAAATCCATTATGTTAGCTTCTAGGGTCAAAAATAGAATCATAGTGTAGCAGAAGGGGTGAAATACCCGTATTGGGTTCAGGAGATCCTGATCCAAGATCTGACTCCTTTGAGTATTCAGTTATTTATACAAAGTGGAGCAGCTCCAAGAGGAGGCAAGAGGCTGAGAGAATTAGGTGGAGGAGGGACTTCAGCCCGACGTTCAACATCCCAGGTGTCTCTCCATGAATTTCTGCAGCTAGTAAGAGCTTTGTTAAATATAGATCATTTCTAGGTGGAAAAAACTTTTTAAAAAAAAAAAAAAAAGCCAAAAAAGCCTGCCCAACATGACTCACAGAAGGACTTTTCTGTGTTATTTCAAATTGCCTTTGTAACCATTACAAAACATTCTAATGCTTAGCTTGGTATTATGATAATGCACTTTCAGTATTATTTTTCATAACATAGATAATCTTTAGTATGCTTGACTAGAAATAGACTTGATTGTCTGTTCAAAGGTCCCTCCCTTTGTTTGGAGACTCCTTGGACTATCAAGGGATCATGTTCTTAAAATTAGTTTGGAGATCTTTATGCTACTCTGCTTAATAATTGCGTGTGAATAGAGAACAAAATGATGAGACAGAGAATTGTTTTTCTCAATGATATTCCTTAGAAAAGCAGATGAAAAAGTATATAGGATCTTGGAAGCTGTATTTTTAAATAGAACTGTCATGTTACTACAGTATCTCTTACAGATCTTTATATCTACACTCCTTCCTTTATTTATCAAAAAGAATAATTACTTTTAAAAGCATTTTTTTACTAATGCCTACCAAAGAGGAACAACTCTCCTGACCTGTCTTGCTCAATAATATTCTGTCTTCACGGCTCACATGTTAACAAACTTGATTTAATTTCTATCTGTTTTCATATTTTTCAAATATGACCCTTTCAGAGTCTACTATGTGAGCTGCACTAAAGGACCTCTTAAAGCAATGCATTTACTATAGTTGAATAAGTCTCTCTGTCAAAACTTAGCTCCACAGTAATGCAAAGACACACAAAAGCCTGTGCTGGGAGGGTAGCTGTATACCGCTCAAAATGTTCAGACTCCAGCAGGCACGGACACCAGTGGTATCTCTAGTGAAAACAAAACAAAACAAACAAAAAACCCAACTAGAATATGGTTCTCCTGGCTCTGAGACACCCAGAGGGCTGGCTTGCTTTAGAACTGTCTACAGATTTAGTGAAAATGGGTGCATGGAAGGCAGTGCGTTTATGAAAAATTGATAAATGGATAGAAATAAACTTTAAGTAATTCCCATCACGTTGACTTTAAAATATTTCTTATGGCATGAAGTCTTGGCTCAATAGGGTGGAAAAAAAACCCAGTCATTTCTGTTGGCTGAGGAAATAAAGGTATGAGACTTAGGGTGTGTTTTCACAGCTGGGTTTTGTTGTCTTAAACAAAAAAGATAAACATCTGACTTTTTTTTTCTTTTTTTAATACACTTTGACTTCATGATTGTCCTGGCTATTGGCTGCAACCTGCAGAGGACAGCCCTGCTCTTTCTCTTGCCCTTGTGCTTTCTCAACTTTGTAGTAGCATTAGAAATTGTGCAAGTTGTATATGTGGATGAAACCTTTCTGATTTCTGGCTGATTTCACAACATATGCTGGTGCCAACACAAGGGAGAAAGAGCTACGATCTCTGTGGATTGGGAGGGAACTTGTGCCTTTCAGGCCAGACCTCAGTTGGATCACTTTAAACTGGTGATGAAATTGTTCTTCTAGAAAGATCCTCTGAAGAGCACAGGGTGCCTTGTTCAGGTAGTTTACATGTTCCCTCTCCTGCACCTGAAAAATTTTATTGTCTCAGTAGTACTGCAAGGTAACAGGAACGTGTACATCCACCCATCCTAACTAAGACTCATCTTGAGCAGTTGCTCAATGTTATGGCAATCCTATCATTATGGACTTCATTTTAATAACAATAAACTGTTTATCACAGTAGTCCTTCCAGCAAATAGATCTGTAAGTGTTTCATTATCTAGCTATTTGTGAAAGGGTTCTATTTAATCAAAACACTTTATTGGCATGCAATGATGATTTATTTACATAGTAGTTCAAGAAGTGAAAACAGAAAAGATTGTGGCCAAAATAATCATGTGTCTGTTACTGTATAGTTTCTAAAATTGCCATGTAAATCATAAATGACTTTTAGTCTTTGAATGCTTATACAATTTTAAAAAGCCATGTAGAGAGGCAGAACAGTTAACTCATGTCTTAACAGCTTTTTCAAACAACTTATTTGTAGTCATGCAGTAACTATTTAATGCTGTCCAAAGAATAATTTTAAATATTTGTGTATATTTTATCACGTAAGATAAATCATGTAATTGCCATCTTACATTATAACAGCTGATATAAAACGTTTGTTTTTCACTTCCCCATATACCTAACGTATATAGTAAATGAGAACTGATCCACATAATCTGATGACAGTTTTGGAGCGGTAGCTTAGATTATTCTGATTTGCTTCAGTTGGATGGATTTTCATGGAGGTTATTTACTGTTTGTTGTAAAATTATGTTACTCTTATAACGGTTTCTATTTTGTGAGAGATTACTTGTTCCCTCTAATATAAGGTAAGCTTCTCTTAAGCACACTGTAAAGTTATGCTTAAATATAGTCAATTGCATTTGGAAAGCTAGTTCGCATATACTTTTTTCTGTTTGTTTGTTTCATCTAAAAGGAATATCTGAAAGAGCAACTGTCTTGTGAGAATTCTGCCGAGGATAATGCTACCTCCAGTCAACAACACCTGACTTTGACACTGAAGGGCAGGGAAGAGGAGCCTGTCTTCAACCCTTTTGAGGTGTACAGACAGTCCTGTGCAAAAGTGTTCAATCAGGTTTGTGAAAATCTGGAACCTTGGTTATAGTACAATTTTTACCTGTCGATCTTATTATCATCATGATAATGACAGAGACTGAAATTATGAAAACGGAATTAATTACATGGATTCACATTTGATGAAGTGCAAAGGAATGTTATTACTCAGGAATCTAATGAGGGCACCCTCTACAATAGCACCATGTTCAAAAAGCCATTATTGTCCTCTTCTCTTATCAGAATTATTGCATGTAAGAGCAATTTGCATTTAGTTTGACTTTCTGTGTTCATTCAGTATAGTGAGGGAAAGCCCATTAGTAGCAATGACATTTATTACCTCTGTGTAATCATACATAGGGCTAGTCTTAGTCCTTTGAAAAATCATGGCAAAACTCCAAGTGCACATTTAGAATCTCCCAATAAGTCTTTCACAGAAATGTTGAACTGTAAAGTAAAGGATGCTTTGAAAACACAAAGATTTGACAGATCAGTGAGAATAAGCAGTGTGAAAAACAAAACAAAATGAAAGCGTCCTTTTCTCTGTTTTTCATTAATGTGTGTTAGTGGTATGTAAAGGGCTAATTTATGTATAAGAACTAGTTTCCTAATAATGTAGCAGTTAAAGAAAATGGATTTAGTTGACTGAATCTCTACCAGAGTGCTACCTGACCAATTCATTACACGAAATGGTATGTAGTTTCTGATACCACTTGGACTCTAAAAAAGTCTTACGCCATTGTTTCTCAGGCCTTCCTAATCCATCACCTGCACTCCTGATTCTACCCCTCAATTTCAAGTATTTCAAAAGAAATGGTGTTACAGTGGCATGAGATTCACTTTATAGACTTATATAGTAGAAAGACATCTTTTTTCATTACAACTCTGCTTTAAAATATTGTAATTTTCTTTCCCAGTTCTGAGAGTTTTGGACTGTTTCACTAGTTGTGTCACTGTAAAGGAACATGCTTTAAAAGTATCATTTTTAAATTTTTTTTTCACTTGTCCCTTTACATATATCTTAAATTGATAGAATTTTAGGAGCTACAGAATCACTTACTCCAATCTGAAATGCAGAAAATAATTTAGTGTGCCTCTATTCTCAAGTCATTATTAGTGCGGTAGAATAAGACCTTCAAGTAATGACAACTCAGGGCAGAATTATTCTGCTACATGACAGGTTTGCAGTGCTCTATTAATCAGCAGATGACAAGGGATAGTTCATATTAAATTGTTTTGGATTTTTTACACTTTTGGCATGAAGTCTATTACCCAAATATGGAAAAGTATCTTAAAATTAAAAAAGAAAATAAAATGTAGATCTTGGGCCTTAAAGTACCATGTGCCAACCCTGTTGTTGACAATGACAGACTTATTTCCTGAGCTTAATACTGTTATTAAATAATTTGCTTCCCTTTGCCATATAATTACATGTTTATTTAGTGGTGTGGGACTGTCTGTTTATAAAATAGTAGTCAGTATAGTTCAGTGTTTAGTTTCCTGGGAAGACTATTACCAATGCCTATAGAAGATACCAGAGCACTGACAAGGAACATTTATTCCTCTCACAGGATGTATTTTTTGAATTCATTTCCCACTGGTTGGCAACTGCCATGAAGCTTAGGAATGTATGATCTGTGATTAATGTCTTGATTTTGTCTAATTCTATTGCAGCTAGGTCTGGTTTTAATACGTTAAATAACGTTTTATCCTTTTATAAATTCTAAGTCTCAACAAACTACTCATTTTAGAACAAATTTTGTCAATATGCTAATTATGTATTGCCTCTGATTGTGAGTACAGAAAGCTGGTTCAGCTCTAAACAGAGAATATTTCCATTACATTACACTACGTAACGTGTTATTTGTTGTAATACGTCACGACTATAATATAAAAATGTAAGAACATGGCTATTCTATGCAGTGTAGACATGCTCCTAGCTTTGTCAGTGGAGGAATTCTTAAAAGAAATTATTTCAAAAGCTTTCTGAAAGATAATTTGTAGTAAACATTCCATGTATTGTTTGTTACCATATGTAAAAACTATACTACAGTAGGGTGGTTTACTTTTGTCTTCTAAAGTTTTGCTGAATATTTTTTGTCCCTATCATGTCAAGTTTGGCAAGATACTTAATCGTAATTTCCTCGAATTTTACTGAAGCAAAGGCCACTGATGTGCTATTTTGAGATTAAGTCTAGCATTTTTATTAATGATATGTAAATTTCTTACCTTCCAACCCTTTAGTTCAGTAGCTGATTCTAGGAAGTGTGTCAGTTCTGTTAACAATTCAGCCACTTCATTCTTACATTCCTGTAAAGATCTTGAATAATCACCATCTGGCCTTAGTAACTTGTTGCTCTTGATTTTATCAATTTGTCCTGACACCTCAGTCTCTGCCAGTGCTGCTGCTCCTGTATTGTTTAAGAAGATTAAGTCTAGGTTGTGCAACTCCTCCACAGTATCAGCAAAGAAAAGTGGTACAAAGAAAAGGTTTTCTTTTACTGTAGTGATTTTTTTTCAAATTGATCATTTATTTTTTTCACAGAGCTGATCAGTCTGGTGGACTGAATTTTTATCTGATATACTTGTCAATTTTCTTGCTTGTTTTATGAGTGTTGCTACTAGCTGTTTAGCTTCTCCTTTTCATCCCTCTTGATTTTACAAGTACTTTCTCCATAGAGTTTTATATTTTTTTTGGCAAGTGTATAGAACAGTTGCCTGTTTTCTCCTGTGTTCTACTACTCCAATTACTCTCTAAGTTGAATCTCTATCCTTTATTTCTTGTTTATCAGATGTTCTCTCTTACTTCTTCATTCACTTCCTGCTTCCATACTCTACTGTACTTTCTTTGCTACCCTTCACTAACTTTCTTACTCTGTATTTCACCTGTAATTTTCTGTTTAAGTGCATGCCAAATATGAGGGTTAGGGAGAAAAATAAATTAAGAGAAGGAAAAGTGTAAAATGAAGATGGAAGGAAGGGGATGATTTGGACACATTCTGCTCTCTCAGAAGAACCAAGTGCTGTTTGTTAGAAGATGCCCTGCCAGATACACTTTAGTTTTGTTTCCATTGTTTTGACTTGCTTAATCATTTGGGTTTTTTAGTACTCAATGCAATTTTAGTGTTAAAACAATCACAGAATCACAGAATGTTGGGGGTTGGAAGGGACCTCAAAAGATCATTTAGTCCAGCCCCCCTGCCAGAGCAGGATCACCTACAGCAGCTCACACAGGAACGTGTCCAGGCAGGGTTTGAAAGTCTCCAGAGCAGGAGACTCCACACCCTCCCTGGGCAGCCTGGTCCAAGGCTCTGTAACCCTCACAGGGTGGAACTTTCCGTGCTCCAGCTTGCACCCATTGTGCCTTGTCCTGTCATTGGACATCCCTGAGAAGAGCCTGGCTCTGTCCTGACACTCTCCCCTGACATATTCATAAACATTAATGAGGTCACTCCTCAGCCTCCAAGCTAGACTCCAAGCCTCAGCTTCTCCAAGCTAAAGAGACCCAGCTCCT
>NW_009725825.1:0-747 GCF_000703405.1 Apaloderma vittatum | reverse complement strand
GCCATCGCCGCCACAAGGACTTGGGTGCAAGGGCAGGTGGCCAACCTCAGACCCAGCACCAGAGCCACAACCAGCACCGGGGTACATTAATCCTGCCAGGTGACTGCACGTATGAAGCACCGATTCCCGTTCATTGGCCACTGGGGAAGAAGGCAGGGTAATCATTTCACCTGCTGGTACCCACAGTGAAGAAAGAGGTGTCTGATGGGTTGGCTCCCACCCATACCCTTCAGGCTAAGCCACGGCGTTTGGCAGGGTTGGCCAACATTTTCATCTGAAGACTAGCACTAAGCAAAACGAATGATGCTCCCACAGCTTTGGGGAGGTTTTTTTAATAAATGCTTCTCATGGAGTTCCGCTGGGTATTGGAGGCATTTCTAACAGGTTCCTCCACAAGTTATTCTTAGCCTGAGACAACAACAAATTCAGTATTAAATAGGGTTGATGACAGTAACCAATGCCATGGCATTTGTTGGGATGGCGGGTGATGACTGTGATGAGTAGATCCGTTACACAGCCTGACTGCCTGGTTACAGCGTTCGACAGATGCTTTAAAACTGCTAAAAACAAATTGAGAGTGATGCTGCCAGAGCCAAGGTGGCACAATGCTTGGAACCGCGCTGGAGGACAGTGGCCCAAGGAGGTCAGAAGGATGGTGGAACCCAAACCACAGCGAGCTGGCTCACACAGCTCCACGGCAAAGAGTAAAACAGGGCTCAAAGTTAAGCGGATGAGGTAAAGTATTTC
>NW_009725824.1:0-1094 GCF_000703405.1 Apaloderma vittatum | reverse complement strand
TAGCAAGGTAAGAAATCCTAAGAATGCTTTTAAATGACAGCAAGAGGAATGGTAAATATTGGAGTGACTGAGACATGAGTATTTTATTTTAGTTTGTTTTCACCACAGAAGTAGTTTGGTGATTTTAATATTTATTTGCATTTGTCCTTACACGTCTTTAGGCACACTGGGGTTTTTTTGTCACCTTCTCTCATTTGGTCTACTCACAGGACTTTTACATTTACCCAGGACCATTGTACACAGATGACGCCTTTTTTTTTTAGCTCATTTTCTATTTTCTGACTTCAATGTCAAAATTGATAGCTAGGATTAAGGGAAACATATAAAATGCTGTGTTGTTACACAGAAGCACTGTCTGAAATGTAAAATTTCCTAGTATTTTTCCTCTCTTGGTTTGGGAAGGAAACAAAGAACATGTCCATTGAAGAAATTCTGCACAACACAGCTGTGAACAGGACAGCGAAGGAACAAAATCTAGAAGCATTAATTATAGCGCTTAAGACTATGCTACTTTTCATTTTTTTTGTAATGTTAGGATTCAAAGCCAAATTGGACTCCAAAAGTGATGTGTGCAGCAGGCCAGCCTCAATAAGGGAGTGTGTGGCTGCATCTACAAACCACTAAAAAGAGGAAAACATAAAGCCACGTGTAATAAATTCAGCAGCAAGTTAAGGTTGTGCATAAAGTACTGAAAAAAAGCCAAAACATGACGGCATGGGAATTAATGAGGAGGAGATTGAGGAGAGTAGAAAATTTATTTGCATCCAGAAAGAGGAGCACATGAATTCTACTAACTCCATTCCTTATGTTCTCCAAAGGAATATTTAAATACAATAGATTTCTGGACATTTTGAAAGTATGTAATTACTGAGCTCTGTTTCTTGTAGTGGAACTAACAGCACTATTATATACGTTTCCGTATATATTCTCATTTTCGAAATAGCGTTCATTTACCTTTAAGAACAGAAAGTGCTTGAGTTGATCTTTAAGACCATTATTTAAACTAAGAGACTGGGGTTTTGAGTTGAATAGGACTTCAGAAGTGAAATTCCTGAGTAACCTTAAATCTGAAGACTTTGAATTGTACCTAAGCA
>NW_009725823.1:177647-180344 GCF_000703405.1 Apaloderma vittatum | reverse complement strand
CTCGTCACAGAAGCCCATAATGGCTTTGAAGAAAAGTGAAGTGGCGATTGTCAGCAGACCCAGGGCCCTAATGGCATATTGACACGGTCAACCGTAAGGTCTCAGACGGAGGCAGTTAGGTCTGTTGTGTCCGTGATCTCTGAATAATGCTGTTTCTATCACCTTTGTTTCCACAGAGATCTTCAGGGCTCTTCAGGGACGGTTGCGATTGCATTGGAAGGACTGTATTGATCCCAAACAGCTGTCCAATTAAACAAAACAAATCATGCCAATCCATCCCAGGGGATCGATCGGCAGGGATTTGTTTCGCTGTCTTTTAGGTACGAGCATCCAGTTTTTTTGAAGCAACCTACATAGAGGGGAAGAGGAGTTCAGCATTTCTAGAATTGAAAGAGTCATAATTAAATTCAAGTTAAAAGTCCCCTCGCCGGGGGTCTCTGGGATGGGAACAATTCCCTCGTATGTGAGCTCAGTCCTGTGGCTGCTCCGGGGAGAGGAGGAGGCATCCGTCAGGAAACTGGGTTCTAGTCCAAATCCCAGTAGGTGAGGAAAATGCTTAAGGTTAAGGGATCTAAGTAAGAGCGCTTGTGAGGTACCAGAGCATCTCAGAGAAGTGTCATTTATTGATGTCTTGCAAAGAAAATGTTGATTCCTTTTTGTAAATTGCATTTTCTATCAAAACTCACTGAGACTGAAAAATTACTTGTGACTGACAGGCTTTATGTGTTCCGGTTCGATGTGAACGTTTTGGCCGGTAGAGCTAGAGAATAACTGAAGAGTAATTACAAGGACTAACACGTTCGTTGGGTGACAGACATCTTCATTTCACAGGTGAAGATGCTTTTTTGCTTCTGAATCTTTTCTCTTTTTTTTCCCCTCGTGGGATGTTACCACCTTTTGTTTCTCTTTGCTCCTCGAGACTTGTTTAGGACTGGGCTCAAGAACTTTGCAAGCTTGGGATGGTTGGGAGCAGCCCCAGGAGCTCTGGCTCCACCTCCAGCCTGGCGTGTGCGGGACCTTGGAGCCCTGCTCAGCGCATCGCCCAGTCTCCTTTCAATTTGGCAGCGCGGTGCCTGCTGCCTGGGAACATGTGTTAGGGACTACCCAAACGTTGGAGAGCCATCCCAGAGCTAATTCGTTGCAAAGGAAGGATGGCAAGTGGGACACTGAAGGGAATAAAGACCAAAATATCTGACTTGAATATGCAGATGGCAGAGTTAATCCACTAGATTAGTGTAGCAGAAGAGAATAATGTCCAACATTAGGAGAGTTATTTCGTAGCCTGATTAATATTACCATGAAAGCATATGGATTGGAAGAGACGTGCTCTAATGACTTGCTGAGCCTTATTTTGCACAGTTCCATGGAAATTGCAGACGTGCGCAAATTACAGAGTCAATGTATTACTAGGTAACAAAAAAAAAGTCAGAAATGGCAATTTTCTTAGGTGGCAAGTAGTTTTGCAGATGTCATGGCAAATCCTTCCAAATACAGGGCTTTGGTGAAGTTGTCTGCTAAAATTGGTGAGTGGGTAATGAGACCACATACTCAATACTGAGTATTCTGTGCGACCATTAGTGCTTCCAAAAATCGTGGCCATTTTGCTGGCTCATGTTTCTCTGGTGATCACCGCGTATTCCATGTCCGGGGCTGACACAGCTCTGCTGGCTTTGGTGGGGCGATTTCAGACAGTATTTTCCGGACCTCTAAGTGGGTATTTGCAGCATATTGCCACTGAGATAAAAAGATTGGCTTTGGTGCATTCTGGGAAACTCTGGAAGACTTTCAGCAGAAAATAAGGTAGGCTGAGAAATGGCAGTAGATTCATGAGCTAGAAATAATTAAGGTAAATCCTGGAGCATTTCGATTCCTCTTCCTCACTCTGTTTTCAAACAGAATATTCTGCATGATGAATTGTGAAAATGCAGCACATGCTGCGAGGTTTTAACTGTCTCCTCAGATCATAAATAGAAGGAAAAGGAATCCTGGTATTGTTGATGGTTTAGGAGAAAGCTAAATACAGTGCAGGAAGAAAAGGGCTATACCTTAAAAATTAATTGTTCAAGTACCAGGTCATTGTAGAGTAATGCACCGTGAAATTATGTTATTCTCCAGGAGAATTTCCATAAAGTTTAACACTCCATGACACATTCTTTTTCTATTGAAGTTAGTTAAAAATAGTACATAAAAGTCCTCAGTGTGCGGAGGGAGCGTGAGCCTGGCTGGAAACAAAGCCTTGCTGTCGGGTCTGCACCGAGCGGGGGGACAAGCGGCTCCGTGCCGCCACGCAGACCCCGGCACCGCGTAGCCATAAAGCCCTGCCTGAGCGATCTCACCGAGTGAAAGTGCTGAAGGAGCCATTAGTCTTGGTGTATTTTTACTGTTACTCACTTTGGGATAATGAGATTATTGGAAATTTTTTTTTTTTTCTAATGAGAATGAGACGGAATACCTTGGTCGCTAAATGATTTAGTCACAGAGGAAAGCCATTAGTCTCTACTTGATTGCCGTCAAAGGGTGGAAAATTGGAACATTATACTCATATTTCTCGTGATGGGCCATATTTTTCCTGCTCGTTCGGTGTCAAATGACGTGGTAGAAATATTTGTTGAAAACATGTGGTTCTTTGAAAGCTTTGCAGTAAGGAAAACAGACAGAGGGCCAGGACTGGCGGGGGGGAACGCCATCCGGCGGCGG
>NW_009725823.1:173288-177636 GCF_000703405.1 Apaloderma vittatum | reverse complement strand
TGCGTCGGGAGTCGAGCGGAGTGCTGCCGCCTTCTGCCTGGGGACGCGCTGCTCGGGCACGTTGACTCGGTGGGAGCGCCCTGGTGTTTCCATGGGCTGGACTCAGTCTGAATTCACGACAGTACTGACTTCCGAAGAGCATTTCAAAAAAAGAAAGCATTTGTTTATCTTGCAAAGCAGCACACCAGGCAAGCATCTGTTTATTTACATGTTTTATTTGTGTGACAAGTGCAGCCTCCTGGAGATTCGGATGCCATTTGAGTTGTATCCGAAGTGATGATTTTTCTTAAAAAATTCTTTTGGGCTGACTTTGTAGATGCTAAGCCTTGTGACACTCCCATGAATAAATATGAACTCCCAGGCTTTTATTGGCACGGGTGTCAAAGCCCACAAGGTTTTTGTGCAGTAAAAGGGAAGGGTGACCGCTGACAGAAGGCTCACGGTTTGCAGTGAAACTTCACTGCGGAAAGAAAGTAAAACTCTGTGGGCTCAGCAGCGGGAGATCCTGCTCTGGGGCTCGCTCCTCCCTTGTCCTGGCCCTCGGTAGCTTTGCTGGAAACCTGTGTGGTAGTGACGGGAGGGAGAGGGAATGACAAGATTGGTTTTGGAAGCAGCGAAACAACGTGAGCGTTGCAGCAGGAGCGTGCAGCCCCCAGCCCGCCGGGGTGATGGACCGGGGGTGCCATGGGGTGGGCGTCTCACCTCCTTCTGGTTTCACGCTCCAGACAGAGCAGCTGCAGACTGTTTAGCAAAACTGAAAACTCTATTTCCTTACTTACCTTTGCTGCTTCGCTCCCTCCTTTCCCCTGCAATAAGTGTCTGGTTTATTTATTCAAGGCTGTACCCCACTGCCACTAAATCACCAAACTCTCGTGTCGCACGACGACGAAGTGGAGCTGCTTGCAAAGACAGTTTCCAGCTCGAGAGGACCATATGCTACAGCAGCTGAATTTTAAATGAAGGTGGTTTTTTCCCCCTTTTTTTCCTCCTCACCTCAGTTGTCATTCTGCACTAATCTTTCACCCTGGCAGGGAGTCTTCACAAAGAGTTAGCGGTGAGGCTAAAAGGGAAGGCAGAGGGGCTGCGTTACAGCACCCGGGTCTGCACTCACCCCATCTCCGTGTCTGTCCTTCAGCAATGGTTTACTCGCCATAGTTTGGTGTTAATTCTATGTTCTTTTTCCCCTCTTCTCATAGCACCATTATTGGATCTTCTGTGAGCTGTGAAGAGTCTTCCCGCTAGGATTGGGGATGCTGGGAGGAAAAGCAGTAATAGAGGTAGGGAAACAGTGTGACAAAATACTTCTGGTCCATTTTGGAATTAATGATTTTTAGAAGCTATCAATTACATCCCTTAACTGGAGAGCACGGATTATAAAGAGGAATATAATTAGTGGCAAATGCGGTGAGATATATAAAGACAAATAGGGGAATGGGATGAATGGGAGCTCATAAATTTTATTGAGAACCACATTTGGATGTAATCATTTATTACAGGGGATCCCTTGAAGTGATTCCAAAACGCAGGTTGTGCACACTAGAGCAGGAAGGGAGGTCGCTCCCATTACTAAATCAAGTGTAAGAGATTATTGATTCTCAGAGAAAAATTGGTGTGTTTTAAAAGTGGAAATAAATGGACTCAGTGCAGTGTTCCCTCTTGGCTATTCAGTGCCTCTTTATAGGTTTGCACTTGGTCTCCTGTGGTGCCCAGTGGTACGATGGAATGGCTTTCTCCCCCAGAGACATTCTGCTTCTCCCTGGGTGGAGGTTTCCTAGCAGGCAAGTGGGGACTCGCCGTAGCTGGTAAAATATGAAAATAAGTGAATGCTTGGATTTCCTTCAGGTTGTGGATCTCATAATGTTGTCAAAATAAGGTGTCTGAGTTTTTCTTGTGAGTTTGCAGGTGGCAGAATAAAGGCACAGAAGGATGTTAGACACCGTTATGATCGTGTAGACCTGGAGATGTCCAGCCAGGTCCTGGCCCCTCTTGGTAGCACCAGCCTGCCTCTGCATTCCTGGGGCCTTTGCTGGGTGACTGACAGAGACCCGGTACCTCTTCCGGACTGGCTTTTTTCCAGGCAGTGTACCTAATCGTTATTAGTGCCAAAAAGGTGACTTATACACTTCCAAATATAATCCATTTTTAAATCTCCTATTTTCCCCCCAATCCTTCAATCTAATTAGGCTCACATCAGTATATTATTACAGAATGTAATCATTCCTTTCTTCTAATAACATTCATGGATAATTTTATTTCTCATTTTCAGCCTCCTACTCCTGTGGTGTAATTAGTGTCTCTGGCACCTCGTGATGCTCAGAATGAGTTGCAGCTGCTAATTGCTAATTGAAAAATTAGAAACTCAGTTAGAAAAAGGATCTAATTAAAATGAAATTAGATAAAATCCCTTCAAACTAGTTTCTTCCTCTTTGCTTTTTCCCCCAGTTTTGCGATCATGGAGCCATTAGCACTTGTCAATTACGTTTAATTGTTAAACACAAATACATTTTTATTTGACTTCTTACAACAACCTTTTATTAGTGAGAGAAACACCCATTTATCAGGGAGGCTGTGAGCCTCTCCTGCCCTAAATTTCAGCAATCACCTACTGATCATTGCTGCCCGGTGTGTAGGTCACCCCCTTGAGCAGGGCTCTCCTGGTCCTGCAAGAAATCCCCACGCGTGCCAGAGATCTTCTAGGAGGTGCCCAGCCTGGGCTTTGGGAGGTGCCCCTTGGTACCCGCTCTCCTCCGGATGCTCAAGTAGAGGACACGAGCTCTGGTTCTGCGCTCACCCTCGCCCACCCTCGGCTCCGAGCCAGGCTCACGCCGCCCGCCAAGAGGGATGCTCCAGCTCCGAGCCAGCGCAAACAGGGGAAGTCAGGTGTTGGGAAGAAACACTGGAACGTGGAGCAAAAAATAAAGATTTAACCGTAAATCTGCAGGCAGTAAAATGTAGCCAGACCTGCTTGCAGCAAAGAGAAATATTTCGCGGGCTGGCACCTAGCCCAGAGAGGTGACTGGTAGCAGCCCGTGGCTCTCCTCCCGTCTTGACCTCTGCTTAACCGTCAGGTCCTGACGCTGAACCAAATGGCGTTTTTCATAGTCTAGTGCCTGCACGTCCTCCTGCTCTGCAGCAGGGGGTGAAACTCTTCCCAGCATATGCAGACCTACTGCTCTCTCTGCTATTTACTGCACACTTTTATAACCACAGTCCTCTTGTTTGCCTGGCTGGGAGGTCTGTGTCGTGTCTGACAGTGGCACTGGAGGGATGGAAACGTGTGAACTGCCGTGTTCGAACCAGGGGGGAAGCGCTGCTGCTCTGCCGCTGACATTGCCTTGGTGAGGGCAGTAGCGATCATAAGGGTTCTAATGGAACCCTTCACATGCTTAAAGTTACGCACCCACATAAATCTTTCCGTGGTCTGAGCAATAGGGTGTATACGGGACAAGACCAGGAGTGTAGGCAGAGGTAACATTTTTTATTAGCCTGTTGAGCAGGTGGGAAAAAACTGGCAAGTTCTCACACACAGGAGCCCTTTGCAGCAGGGTTGTAGGTGTGTTCCTGAGGGAACTGCGGGGAACGAAACCCCGGTGAGTGTTAAAACTCAGTCCCTACGGATGCTGGTATTGGGACTGCGATGCAACATGGGTTTGGTGCACCTAAAGTGAAATCTGAGCGCTGCTTGGGCTTCACATGGGTTTTAAGTTATATTCAAACCCACCGTGACTGTAGGTGGGGACCAAACCCAGCTGCCCAGCAGTCCCTAAAACAGATCCTGCCAGCCTGTGGGGCTCCTGTCTGGCATGATCTGCTTCGGTGCAATCCAGCCGAAGTGGAGAAGTGTAGCCTTCTGGCAGCTGCTCTTCTGATGGAAATGGATTTGTTTTCCTGTTGGTTTTGTGCACGGAATGGAACCATGTTTTCAGTGGGCGGCACAAGATTCCTCCCGTGCCCCTCGCTTGCGGTTGTGTTTTGGAGCTCTCCTGCTGCGGTGCTGAGTGCGCGTCTCCACTCTCGCGTTTCCCTGGCAAGTGTAAGAAATGGTTTAGATGCAGAAGTCGATAACTTTAGGATGGGAAACAGAAATCACGAACCAAAGGAAAATACACAGATGGTGTGCTAATTGCCACCGGGTCAAAACCTGCATGGGACGTGGTTATAGAGCTCAGAGTGAAAAGGCAGAAGAGGAAGAGTTAATCTAGTCCAGAGCAGGGCTACTGATGGCAAATCTTTCTAGCCGTGGGCTAGTAAACTTCATCTAGATAGATGCTGTAACGCTGTCATCTGGGAATCCTGCCCTTGACATAATTAATGCACAGACATGGTTGTCTTCTGTGCCAGTGCTCTC
>NW_009725823.1:132281-173257 GCF_000703405.1 Apaloderma vittatum | reverse complement strand
GGAAGAGCGCTTGCTCGCAGAGAGGAGCAGCCAGGAGGATAACAAGGTGTTCCTGCCGCGGTGGGAAGCGTAGGGGATTTTGGAGCACCGAGCCTAACTGGGAAACCTGACAGGAGAGGATTTACGTTTTTGCTTTCTCCTCTCCCGCACTGGTTGTTTCTCTGAGCAACTAAGGAAGCCTGTGGTCCTCGGGTGTTTTCAGGCTGGACGGGGCTGTTTGGGCATAGCGAGTGCTCGGGACTGTATTTTACACCACGTGTACCCTCTTCAGTGGGGTGGTAAACGTGGCAGATGGACAGGTCCAGCCGCCATAGAGCAAGTCGTTGGTGTAAACCAGACAGGAACAACATATTCTTGTACCAGAAGGGAATTTTGCTCTCTCTGATGCTGTGAGTCCATCTGCCTCGCTCGGACACACTCCTCCTGATGTGCAAGGCATCCGGGAGGCTTCAGGAAATTTGTGTCGTGGGTCTTCTGACTCTTCAGATGCTGCAAACGAGATCAAAACGTCAGATTTCATTAGCGTGTTTCTAAGGCTCCTGTTTTTGTCCACCAGCTCTGACTGGGGCCTCACCCAGCTGAGCTCAGGGCCCTTGTGCCCACGTGTCAGGCAACTTGAGGGCACTTTCCTCTTCCCTCTGCTGAGGTAGAACTGGTGTCTGAACAGGTATCTTGCAAAGTCAAGAAGCAAACACCAGCTACCTCGTCACTAACGTGAACACAACCATTACACAGAGGTCTCTGTTGTGTCCCCGGCAGTGATGCAGCGGCAGGGTATGGTGTGCTAGTCTGAGGGATTTCTTTCTCAATTCAAATGCCCCATGAGAAGTTTTCATCCCCGATATTTTTGTAACTAAGGCGAAGAGCGGAAATAGCTGCTGTGTGCAGCGGCAAACAGACATCACTCTGTGCACTTCTTCCAGGGCCTCGCCAGACGTCCTCGCTTGTTCCGTGATGCGAGCGGCTCTGGCTGCGGGCAGCGTGCTGAGGAGGAGGAGGGCACGAAGGGTACGAAGGGCACGCATCTCGGAGGAGCGGGGCCCTGGGCGACTCGTACTGCTGATCCCCTGCCTCAGCACAGCGAGTCGTTCTGCTCCTCACAGACCTTGTCTCCCCGGTCGGGGTAGCCTAGCAGGGCAAGGAGCAGCACTTGGGAGTGAGCTTCCCAAGGCCTTTTCAGTTTCTTTTCTAAATATGGCAAACACAATCTTAGAGCACTGTTTCAAGGTTACAGAGGACTTTGGGATGAAATGACAGAGATACGCAACCACGTAACATCTGGATTTTTATTGCCTTCATCTGCGGTTCTCATTCTACAGATGACATTTTATATACCTTGTAGTATTTCACTACTTCTTGTGTATCTGACTATTACGTGTTTATAATATCATCTGTCATATATACGATTAGTTTTAATTATTCTATAATTGATCTGCTGCATTTCCGGAGGTGTGAGCATAAATAACATCCCAATCATGGGCTTTGGAATATGAGGACAGGACGTGTGAAACCACAGTTACATGGATGTAGGATCACTCAGAGGATGCTGCCTTTCTGTCAAAAGGGGAATTCAAATCTACGCATATTTTGTTTTCCTCAGAAGGGGTTTACTTGGGTTTGCACTAAATTTAGTGTAAAATGGCTCCCTTGCCCTCAGTGGAAACGTTCTCATTGTGTTTAGCAGAGCCAGAGCGTGTAGCAAGAAAAAAGGCAAAGTGAGTAAAGTGTGCCCTGAACTCAAGGAGAAAAGCAAATAAAAAAAATAAAACAGGGGGTAAAAGAAAGAAAAGACTTGATACAGGCAGTGGCTTTACCTGCCTGAACACTCGGGCCAAACAGTCACAAAACAGAGTGAAGCATCAAACAGTTTGCAGACAGAAAGCTTTGTAGGTTAGCTGATTCCTGTCTTCTGTGGAAAATAACATGCCACGCCAAATATCTGTAGCCTTCTGTGATCTGTGTTAGTCACCTGCTGTGATCATCCAGAACAAAGTAAGCAAAGTAATCAATTACAGGAAGAAGTGTGCGAACAATGGAATTCTTCATTCCCACTTAAAAAACATACAGATCTAGAGATATGTATGTTCTGCTGGTTTTATTTTATGTATACGTACAAACACGTATAGAATGTTGTTGTCACATTCAATTTGCAGTGCTCTGGAGCCCTGTAATGGTGACTGGCAGTGAAAAGGAAAGGGGCAGGAGGGGTTGGAGATGTATATAATCATGCTGAAAAAGACTTTTCTAAAGCCCTGAGGCTTCTGCGATGGGATCAACAAACGAAACGTGGTTGTGTATGTGGTGAGGATAGAATGAGGAGAGAGGAGCATGATTAAAGACGACAGATCTTTTGTTAGAGGTTACTGATCCACTGGAAAAGGAAGATTAGTTGGAAGAAAAAGTACCTAGAAGAGTTGAATGTGTGAGCACTGCCCTCAGCCCTGCTCACATCCACTGTTCTTTGCAGTTAATTTCTCAAATTTAATATTCAGGAGTTTCCAGTTGACTCTCATGGATCTGAACCTGGCAGTTTTGAGTAAACAGCCCTGTGCAAGCATTCATGGGAGCTGCTGTGTTAATTCCCGTGCTTGCTCTGTGAGCTTGCACGTGTGCCCGGGAATATTTCCTGCACATACGTGTGTTGTGTAAACATTTCTAGGTATACTAATATACACACAAAGCAAATTCTTCCTGAATAAGAGGCAAGATTGATTCGAGCCATATTCTTCTCCAGCTAAGAAGGACTGTGTGTTCTGCACCTGTGTAGACACACGGCTATGGTCTAAAATGGCTCTGTCCTTAATAATGCTGCAATCTGATAAATCCCTCTCAGCACATCTTTCAGTACAGGGGAATCTGTGTAGGTATTTGTGAATAATCAAAGTCTGCTTGAACACATGTCGGCTTTCCCAGGCACTGTGGCCAAATCGTCCCTGTTTGGCAGCGAGGGCGAAGGAGGCAGCTCTGAGAACGGATGATGCTCCTACTCCCGAGCCGGGGGCCACGCTGAGGAGAGCTCGCGTTAATGATCTCAATTAAGCAGGGGAACCAGGTAGAACTGGCAAAATGAGATTGCAGGCAGAAAGTCAGAGTGATGAAGTCAAATGCTGACAAGATACGTACAAATTGCAAAGCTAATAATGAAAATTCATGCTCAAGCTGTCAGGAGGACACCAGCCATCCTACATTACCCCAGGAGCGCAAAATGAGCTGCTAAGGAGGTCGCGCTGCTCTGTAGCAGTTGTCTGTTATCGTGTGTCTCGGCTCGATTCTTCAGATGCAGAAATACTTCCCAAGTTCAAATGAGTTCTCAACTTCTGAATTCGCCCTTAGGCCTGTACTGAGTGAAAGCTGAAATTGTGGCACGGCAGGGCTGCATATGCCGTGGGTTTTCAATCCTGACACGCTCTTGTTCTATTAAGAAATACAGCCCCGACCAGAGCAGCGTCTCCAGAAGCACTCGGGCTTTTCGCTGTGCACACAGTTCAAACCAAATCTATTATCTGGGAGCTTCGGAAGTGCCACGTGCGTGGGGAGACTGTAGGGTGTAGGAGAGCAAAAATAAACAAAGAAAAGGTATTTTATGCATTTGAATCTTGGTTTCAACCGATGTAACTAATAAGCGTTTGCAGATTGCATGGGGAACTGGAATCCTCGCCTGCTGGGGAAAGCATCCCTCTCGTAGGGCAGCAGTAGAGCAAGGGTAACCCGAAATGATCCTGTTCTTTTTAGCTCTTTCTATAAAACAGCTTTCTCGTTTCCTTCCTTGCATCCCATCCCATCTACCTTCTTTAATCCAACCTCAATGACGAAAGAAGAGCAAACGTACCTCCAAACTCAAGTGCCACAAGGTGACATGTTTGCGTGGCCAATATTTTGATAAAATAGAACCTTTTAAAGACAACCAGTGACTATTTATTAAGGTATGCGTATAAAGCAGACATGAAGGCTTTCACTCAGAGAGAGGTCTAAAAGTTGCCAGAGAAATCTTCCTTGTAGGAACGTAGAAAAGCCCTGTGCTGCTGAAAAGCAGGAGGGAAAGATGCCACCTTGTTCAGGTGTGCTGCAGAGTGAAGTCAAGCAAATTGATTTAATTACCCCACCAGAAATCCTAGATTTGTGCTGAATGTGGGTATTGGTGGCTTTGGTGAGCCACCTGCAGCCTGCATCCGGATCAGCCTCTCTTCCTGCGCTTTTCTTTTTCCATTTGGGGCTGTTCTTCCTCTGACAGTTGAATCTCACGTTACTTGTCACTTCAGCAGTAATTCACGTAGGTGTATTTGTTGCCTATTAGTACAGCTACAGAAAAGCTATCCTGCTCTTTGGGCAGAGCTACATGTTTCTTTTCCTTATGATTCCTCCTTGTCCTTTACTCCACTGAAACTACCGAGTAGGGGCAGTTCCTGCAGAATCAAGCCTCGGGTGCGGTGTGTGCCGGCGCGATACGGCACGGTGGCACCCTGGGAAGGGCAGGAACGTTGTTCAAGGAATTATAAGATCCTAGACTGGCTTCCAGCTTTAACATAAAGATATCAATTTACCCTCATTTTCCCTAGGCTACCTCAAAACGTGTAGCTTTAATAAACACGGGAGCAGAGCTGTTGTGTCTTTAGGCGTTTCACATTAGATGCGGGTGGCTCTGTTCTAGCGAGTGTCGCCAGCGCTGAGCCAGCCAAGGCACAAATTGCAAAACAGCATTTTGTGTGGGGTCACCAGTATCCAGCGCATCCTTCGGTGTGTTAACTCTCTGCTTAGACTGAAAACGGTGTTGCGTTGTTACATTTTGTCAAGTATGTTGGATAATAACACAAGTTTACAGCGGCAGAAGATGGGCAGACGTGCGAGGAGTCTGTGCGGGAGAGGCAGCTGCAGAAAACAGCCCTAAGAACAGAATAGGGAAAGTTATTTCAGTGGCCAAAGTCGTCTATTTTGATTATTTTGGCAGCTGTTCCTCTTCACTGGAAGCTGGCTGCTTCTATTTCACTAAGTTCTAATAAACTGTAATTGGACAAACCTGATTTAACTTTGAAGTTAGCCCCTCTGAGCAGGTGGTTGGACTAGATAATCCCCAGAGGTCTCTTCCAATCTAATTTTTTTATAATTCCATGAAAAACACGATGTTGTTTCTGACTGACTTCTCAGCTGTGCGTGAGCATGCTCATGGATATGTATTTCTTTTTTCCTGAATATTTCTACCTGAGACTTAAAGTGGCTTTCTGGAAATGTTTGCACAAGTAAACCCAGTCCCAATAACCACCGACAGGGACTGAAGAACAAAAGGGGAAAGGGCAGGGGCAATGAAAAGTTAATTTAAACATGGAGACTAATATTTACAGAGCAGCTGTTGCACTGTTTACCCAGCTTTGCTAATTACAGGCCAGAACCTGCCCGTTGCTGACAGCGAATCGCTGCAGCGTAACTCCTGCATCTCCAGAGGATGCAATCCGTCCGGTGTGGGGCAAAATTTCCTTAAGAAGTGACTTGGAGAGGAAAGTACAGAATTCTGAAAGCTTTGGCACTTGGGACATTTTGAAAATCTGCACCTAATTGTCAGATGTGAACAGCTGGACTCAGTGACCTGGCCTTGACTGGGAGTCTGAGCGCATGTCGGGGAGTTGAGTTCGCTCCCCCTGTCCCCATCCTCACCGCCTGCACATCAGGAGGGGTTGGAAGTCTGACCCTTGGGTGGAAATTCCCGTCCCCGAAGGCAAAAGCTCCAGAGGCTGGAGGCTGAGGGTGTGGGGTACATGGGGGAGCCCCCACTGGGACTGTACGATCCCTTTGGCTCTGGCTGGATGTTATTGTGGATTCCTGTGCCTAGAGCATTGCACAGGACTTTTACACTCATGAATAAATAAATAATAAATAGCAGAGGCATATGGGAGAACTCACAGCACATCCCCTGCTTGATGTTCAAGAAAAAAATTAAAATATCAGAAGATAAAGACGGCAAGGGACCCCTGCGGGGAAAGCTTCTTTGTCTAATGACCTTTCTAGGTCTGTGATAGCAAATAGAATAGCCAAACCTCATAAATCATAGCTCAGGAAAACATCCGGAGGGCACACTTTGGCACTGTTTGCATATTCAAATGTTACCCCACTCATGAAAGAAAGACAAAATGTTTTTTTCTCTCAAAAATGTCAGCACAGGCTGGATTAGAAAAGATAATTTAGAAGTACTTCCAGAGTATAATTATCACTGTCACCTACCTGCAATGTAGTTAATGAATGGGAAGTGGGGTTTTTATTAGAAAAAAAATTATGATTATTAGAGTAATTAATCAGCTATGTGATGACAGCTTCCCTGAGAAAATAATCTCCGAAGGCCAAGTAGCTACAATAGGGCATTTTGTTGACAAAGCACCAGAAGCGCAAAACATTCTTCTACTGTTAGATGTGCAAGTGCTTAGATGGGTGGAATTACATTAGGTCCTAAGTAGCTGTGCAATTCATAACCTTCTGCTCCCCCCAAATAAATAGCAGTTTCTTTGCTCCATCCTCTTTGTCTTATCTATTTGAGCCTCAGCCCAAGAAAGCAATTAAGGATCTATTTGCGTCTGCAGGTCCGTGAGTGTTGTTCAGCTTCCCCCGTTAGCACGAAGGGATTTTTCCATGCTGGGGAGAGAAGGTGTAAAGGAACAAACTTGGAGCCTCTGATGTGGCGGGGACGCCGCAGAAACCAGCCCTGGGCGGGAGCTGTCTGAGGACACGGAGGTTTCCAATGATCCGGAAGGGCAGAGCCCACCCTCCTTGGCTTCTCTCTTTGAGACATGAAGGCAGCAAGCAGAAGAAATAAAAAATAGACAAACGGAGAAGAATTCGGCAAAACTGCTGCAGTTCAGCACAGGCAAGTTTTAGCTGTTGGCAATTTGCGCTCGGACTTCAGTTACAGAATCTGAGGTCGAATGCAGCAGCTCCCTCAAGGTCCTGTCTCTCGCAAGGACATGCACAGCAGTGACAGTGCCCAGAGCCTTCCCCTCTCTCCTGTCCCCCTTCGCAGAGGTCTTGTCCCAGTGCCAGGAGCCAGAGGAGAATTTTTCCTCCCCAGAGCTGGATGGAAATAGAAAGGGGCCTCCCAGGCAGGAGCTGACTGGAGTCCCCTGGGCAGGGCACCTCATGCTCAGAGACTTTGATTTTGACATCAGCATCTGAAGTGAGCTCCTGGAGCAAAGGTGCCGCAAGGAGTTTGGTTGAGTACCTGCACTTCTGCTTACGAGTGATACTCTCCCTCCTTTTCCAGGCCTGCGATTTCTGCACGGTGTGGTTTCAATCTCTGAGCATCTCATTTACCTCCGAGTCACACCGTGCTCCGAAGGATCAGCTTCTTCCCCCAAGACCCTGCTGCCTCTTTTCCTACTCCAGGCTCTGTCACCTCCGCTGTCCCTCTCTCAGCTCAGCTCGGCTCCATCCCTGGCGCTGAGCTCCGGCCGCTCCCCCTGCCTGTGCCCACCAGTGCTCCCAGCCCCAGCTGGCAGCGAAACTGGGGGCGCCCTGAGGGGATGAGCACTTCGGTGGCTGAAGGTCTTGCAGGGGGCATAATACGCAGATGAAATTCAGTGCTCCTTTCTCCCTGTGGCCACATCCCTCCATCCCAAGGCCGTCAGGTTGCCTTCCCTCCTGGGAAGGTTCCCTCCTGCGAGGGTTCCCGCAGGGCACGGCCGGTGCGGGGCCCTGGGCTGAGCTCCCTGCGCGGGTGAATTGCACGAGCTGCCAGCAGAGCAGCTGCTTGTCTCTGGCCTCTGCTCTTCTCCACCTTCTCTTTAATCTCCTAATATATTTTAAGCGGTACCTTCTGCACGCAACCGACAGCAAAGCAAGGAAAAACACTCACAACTCCGCGTACGGCAGCGCCAATCTGGGGATATCGGGTCATGGATATTTCTTCCAGCTAAAACAAGTGTGTGTTCACGGCACACTAACTACTGCAGAGGATAATGTATGAACAAATGCCAAAGGCAACAGCTCAGAGATATATTATTTACATATTTATTAGAAATTCAGCACTGTTTGTGAGAGCAAACCACTTCTGATTTCAATTCCAATAAGTAAACGACCCAATGGGCAAATAAAAGGGAAACATGCACTACCACAGTTTACAGAAGCTAATACAGTAAAACAAAATATTCTGAACATGAAACTATTTTGCAAGATATGAAAAAAAATCCTACCTTTATTCTCCTTCTTGGTTAAGCACTCAGAAAGTAATAATTGCAAAATAATTTAATTACAGGCGATATCGGTTGCCTCACAGATTAACAGAAAGATAATGAATCCTTGTTTATCTAAACTACATTGTAGTTCAACCTGCCCTGCAGTGATGAGCATCACTTCTGCTTTATCTGAACTCTCAGTGGCCTTTCTTTCACCATTTTTTTAGTTCTCTGTGTAGTTTCAGGGTGAAAAAATAACGATAGCTGCTAGCTGTTGTCTGGGAAGGAACTTTGTGACTGCAGGAGGAGTGGCAAAGCCACAGGTAAGCCCCGCACTAGGGCTCAGTAGGTCAGATTTTATGTCCGGCTCTGTCGTGATCTCTGGAAGCCCCCCTGAAGAAACATTTCAGAAGCACCGTAGAGATGTGGGGAGCAGAATATCCCGAGAGCTGTTAGAGGGCTGGCTGCAGCAACGCATCCTTTCATGCATCCAAGAAGGATGCCCTGCCTGGGCTTGCCTAAAAATTCAGAATTTTAGAAGCTCAGAAATTATTTATTTTTTTCAGTCTAAGTTGTTAAACTTTTTCCCACTGTAAAGTAAAAGCTGAGAAGCTGGATTTACTCTGATTTCATCGGTTCTTGTAGGTGAGAAAAAGCATATCTGTTGCCTGACCCATAACCTGTTCAGGAAACAATTTGTATCTTGTAGCTCTTGTTAAGAAAGAACATTTGATACTAACGGCGTTTCAGGACACAGTGAAAAGATGTGTAGGCTTTCAGCGTCTTTTCCACATGCTCGGTTGAAATATTTCCAGGTAGATAAAATGACGAGGAAGAGGAACAAAGGGTGTATAAAGGTTGTAATAAATGTAAAAATGTTTGGAAGTGTTAGCGGTGCTAAAACCCATTATTTAAATTCACCAGATGTCACTTTAAAGGAAGCTTTCAGAAACAGTCTTTATCTGTATTCTTTTCTAAGGGAAACTCATACAAATAATTGTCAAATAAAGAGCACCCCAGGCCGTAGCTCTACTAAATGTCAACCCTTCCGGACTGGTAACGCCCTGCGGCGTTTCAAAATAGAAAGCGTAATGCAGGAATAACATGGGACTCCCGAAAACGCGGCCGTGCAGCCGGCACGCTCGACAGCCAAGGACATCAGAGCATCCAGGGCAAAAGCTCCCCAGCTCTGCTCGTGGCAGCCGCGTGTGGGCAGAGAAACCATTGAAGCTGATTTTGAAGAGGCGTTCGGTGTCAGTCCCGGGCTCTGCTGGGACTCCAGCTAACAACCTTTCGGGTATTGGGAAAAATGATTAACAGATGTGTCTTCCCATTTCCCAGTGTATCTCTTTTGAATTGCAAAGCGGCCTCCTGCTTATTTTGAAGTACAATATGCCTAACCTTCCAGGCACAGCTTATTGCTCATTTCCTATGCCGCTATGAATCTATGATTTATTTAACAAATTTCCACCCAGCAAATAAAACAACATTTGTTCTACCTGGAGGGTAGTTTCCAAATATCGCAGCACAGCCAGGCATGGCTGTGACAGTTGGCACGAGCGTGGTGGTCAAAATGATGGAGGGGGTGTCTTGTTTCAGACTGGAAAAAGTAAAATCATGAGTAACCCCACAAAATAAAGCACCACATCCTCTGCTCTGGTTCTCTTGGGCAGACACAATCATCATGGAGCCATCACATTTTCAGCTGTATTAATGCCGTTGACATATATTGACTTAGAGT
This sequence comes from Apaloderma vittatum, assembly GCF_000703405.1. Taxonomy (NCBI): domain Eukaryota; kingdom Metazoa; phylum Chordata; class Aves; order Trogoniformes; family Trogonidae; genus Apaloderma; species Apaloderma vittatum. The sequence goes on along the minus strand of NW_009725823.1, from coordinate 163,366 downwards.
GTAATACCAGATGTTTTCTGTGCCAAAATGCTCCCAAAGAGTAAAGCTCTTGTGACTCAGCACTGAGTCAAGGCTGAACAGGTTTGAATACACTGGAATGACCTTCAGCTTTCATCTAAGCTTCAAATTAGAAAAAAAAGAGATACATTTTTCCCACTGGGGTGGGAAAGGCCCATAGAGATGCCCAAGTCCTTAGTCATTCTGGACTTTCAGGTTTTCCTGTTAAAATGCTGGGTGCAAGGTTGTTTGGAGCTGCGGAGCAGTTTGGGCTCTGGGCCCTGGCGGGGTGAGGCTCCCACAGGTTCTGCGCTGGCCGGGGGATGCGGGGCTGGTGGTGCTGTACTTCCCTTCCCTCGTCATTGTCACTGCTACTACGGCTTAGTAAAAAACTCCACGTCATGATATGGTAGTTAGAGATGTGAATTTATTGATTTGAGTTATTTGATTGACTGACAAGTATAAATTAGGAGCTAATTGAGCTGGTGTAGAGCGTGGCTTGCGTGAGACGGTGTCAGACAGCAGACTGTCACCCAGGTGGTGGCTATCTCGTACTTTACAGCCTTTGCAGTGTGCTCAGAGCGCAGCCTGTGCAGCTCCTGGCCTGCCTGCCTTCTCCCTCTGATAAGAAATAGGAATCTCCAGGGATGAAAGCCATGTGGAGGGGCAGAACAGGACTTTCTTTTCCAGTTAAGTTCAATTGCTGCATTCTGACATGTCACAGTGGGTAATAAAATATATTCCTTATATCCAGAGCTGAAGAAAGAAGCTTCCCCAAAACAAACACAACTGAGAAGAATTTTCTTTGGGTTTTATTTACTTTGGGTTATTGAAGTGACAAGTCTGTGCTATCCATGCGGTGCTGAGGATTATAAGGCTCCAAGGACAGAGCTCAGACCCCAGTGGGTGCTTAACTTCCGCAACAAACAAATCCATTTCTCTCCCTCTGCCTCTCCTGTGTTTGCTTTGCGGCAGGTGGACATGCCGGGCAGGCTGAAAGTGTGGAGTCACGGCAGTGGCTGCTGAATGACACCTGAAGAACTCAAATATTCCTCCCTGCCCGGGGATTAAAGGGGAGCTGGGCAAGAGAAGAGTCACTCGTTGCTATTTACAAGATTGTGGGGTTTTTTCTCATTATGTCGTATTTTAAATCTATAAAATATTTAGCTAGGCAAATAGAGGCAAATTGTAATAGACTTCTCAAACTTGCAAGGTAAAGAGGTTGATTGTTTATTCATTCCTGTGTAAATAACTGACACAGAAAGTAAGAAAGCATATATTGTCCTCTGCTCTTCCTTACGTCCTCTTCGCAGTCAACATAAAAGGCTTTTTAATAGAAGAGACAGGAGGTCGCCTGTGGTGGGAGAACACAATGGATCCGTGGTTGAAATCCAACCCTTTCATGGAGCTGCAGCGGCACCTCAATGCGTGGGGACGTCGCGGTGGCCGGGCACCTGCTGCTCGCTTTGTGAACGCGCTCGCTCCGTCTTCCTTGCGCACCTGAAATCGCTTCGCAGAGCTTCGTTTCTTTGCCCTTGCCTCGTCATAAGCTTTGTCCCTGATTGTGTGAAAAATGTCACAGATGATGCAAGTCAGTTCGCTCGTGTCCGTGGTACGGGGCATTCGCTACCGTTTGGTTGTGCGGGCAGGATTAGGCACCCCATTTATGAGAGAGTGACAGCGTGGGTAGTCGCTCTCAGGAGAATTAAATTCACAGTTCGTGGTCTAACCCTGTGTCAGTCTTACGTAACCTTTTCCTTCCTGAACTGGGTCTTGGTGCGCAGCAGAGGTGCTGGAACAGGAGCTGAGGACCTGGCCTTTGTTAGCAGCACTTTCCTTTCTCCGTGGAGATGTCCTGCAAGAGGATGGTTCATCATCTGCTGCGCTTTGGGACGTGGACCTGTCTTTCCAAAACCAGAAGTGAAACGCCCTATCCAGAGCTAAACAGCCCTTAAAAAGCTTCTTGATGTTGACATCTTTCTCTTGCTGTTTCCCTCCAGCTGCCTTAAACTTAAAGCGAGCATCACTGAGCTCAGCTCCCGGAGCTGGGCAGCGCCAGCGAATCCTTGAGAGGTAACTGGGATGTAAACCAAGTGATCCTGAGCCATGCGCTCGGTGGCTGTTCTCAGGGTCTTGTCTGGTTTCTAACAGACACTCACTCAATGACACACATCTCAGCGCGAGCAAAGCTTTCTGTTTATAAAACAGTCAATAGCATTTGTGAAGAATTGTTTCTTTTCCCAAGGACACCTTTCATTTCAGTCTCCGAGGGAGCTGGGAATAAATTGTTCCTTGCCATCAGCGGCTGACCTCTGCTTGTTTAAAATGTGGGCGTCTTCTGAACAAAAAAACACCATTTGCTAAATGAAGCAAAACACCATAATAGGTTTAATGATGTAGATTTATCTCCTAACAGTTGTTTTGAGATCACAACAAATCATTAAAATCATTAACTCTCCAAGCTAAATTAGATTACAGATCTTGGAGAATGTCTGGCCACTGCATTTGCAAAACAGTGCCTCTTCCTGCCGGCGCGAATCATTAATTCTGCTCAGATTCCTCTGCAAACAATGAACCAATTCAACGTATTCCAAGTCAGATGAAACAAAAAAAGCCAACATCTTTGTGTGTGCATGTTTTGTTTCTTCTTCCAGACTATTGCCATTACCGGAAAATATTTTCCTGGCGTGTCCAGCACCGGCTGCGTCTCTCTGTGGGGAACGATGTCCCAGGCGCAGTGTCTTGTGTCACTCGGCTGCACGGATCTGTCTGCAAGCCAGGGAGTTTGGTCCCAGAGCCACACGGTGTAATTAAGATACACTTAAAGCGACAACGGGCCTCACGCAGATGCCCATTTACATTGTACCTCTCAGTGGCAGCGTTGCTGCCGTGAAGCGGGGTTTTGAGCATGGACTGGGAGGGTTTGGGAGAGCATGAGAGCTGGTGGCTCAGCACCGTCTCCTCCTGCAGGAGCCAAAGAAATCCCGTGTGAGACGCGATCCTGTCTCCCAGGAATACGGAGCTCCTCGGAGTTTCCTTCCCCAGGAGCTGTGCCCTCGCGCTGGTGTTTCCGAAGGCTGTGCTGTGCCCAGGGGTGCTTTGGAAGGTGTGCTGCTTCCAGCCCACACAGGAGAGGCATTGCTGGGATTTTCTTCTTATGATTCATCTTTCTGTTTATTTAAATTTTCTCTCTCCTCCTACTTCTTCAGCAGATTCAGCTGTAAAAGGCAATGTTTGCATTTCAAAAGGAGGAATGGCTGGAAATGAGACATATTTATGCCAGTGTTTTACTGCTCTTGTACGAGCACTGAGAAGGTTACTCTGAACATTAGGGCCACGTCAGGCTGTGTTTGTAGAGAACAGAATGAAAAGAAGTTTTTGTCCCAAATAGTTTAGAATCTACATCAAGGATTCTGTCTGTAGCTGCAGTTGTACAAAGCTGCCTGTCTCCTTGCACAGCTGGCCAGCGTGCCTCTCCAGCCAGGAATGCTGTCAAGTCTTTGTCCAAAATCTCCAGGAGGAGCGGTGGTGTTTGGGGATGGGGAAGCAGCACGGGGCAGCCTATCCTGCTTCTGGCAGGAGGTTTCTTCATCCAGACATGCTATTTTCTCGCTCGTCTCTGAGCTTGCTTTGACATCCTAAAGATGCTGTGGGAAGCTGAGCGTTCATTTCTGCCTTTCCGGAGCATCCAGGACAGTCTAGATCAGAATCTGATCTGGTGGAGGGGGAGGTAAATCAGGGAGGTGGGGAGCTGGGGCATTTTGCAAAGGCCTTTGCTGGGCCCGAGGTGGAGCAGGAGGAGGATTTCGGGTGCAGGGGGGGGGGGCAGTGATGCTCAGAGCGGCAGCTGTGGTGGGACCTGGTGGGTACCACACCGGCTTGCCTGCTTCAGGAGAGCATCACTCAGCAGCCAGGCCCGTGCTCACAGCAAAACTTGGGAACTCCAAAGGGTCATAATAAAAAGCCTTTGAAATAGCTGAGAGGTTTGGCGAGGGATTAAATGGAGATATGGTTTTCCTGCATCTCTCTGCCCCATGAGGTACTTGATGGCTGTCGTTCCCGTGAGAATCGAGCGCTTTTGGCTCCAGTTTTATGCCGACCCTTTAACCACAGACCCTGCATCTGTCACAGAACCACAGCAATTGTTTTGCTGTTCTTGGGCAGGTACAGAGCAAGGTAATAAGTGTGATAGGAATGTCAGAGGAGCCAGGACTCTGGTGGCACTTGGAGCACTCTGATCTCTCTGACCACCAGCCCTCAGACAGGGGCTTGGCTTGCTCGGATCAGCCATCGCCTCCTTGTCGGGCTCTCAGGTCATTGATCTGAAGGGATGCCGAGATTTCCTCGTAGCATTATCAGGCTGGAGGTGGCATGAGGTGTGCCCCGGTGGGTGAGATCGCTAGAAGGCAGAGGCCGAGAAGCCTCCCAAAGGCACCTTCTGGAGGTGTCACCTCCCCGAGGTGGCCACGCCGAGGGCAGGCTGGCTGGCTGGCCCAGGAGGGAGCAGAGCTGGTGTTTGTGTGAGCAATCGTGTGCTTTGTGGCTCTGTAAAGTGACCAAGTTGTGCAGCTCCACAGCAGGAGGCTTTCTCTATCTCTTTGTTTTGCGTTTGAGCCAAATGCCAAAATACCAGGAGAAAGTTGCCTCCAGCATTTTTTCAGAGTTAGAGGGGGAGCGTTCTAGCTCTTGACATCTTGGCAGGGGTTCTCAAAGCCCATATGTCAGATTCAGAGAAACAGTTCACATTAATTTTAAATGGAAATCTTAGACCTTTGCTAGGCAACTACGTCTCTCATTGCAATTCTACCCACAGTTTACTCCAAATAGGCTTGACAACAGCACACTAAAATTGAGTGCTTCAGCAAAACCGAATCACACCCTTTCCAGTGAACATCCGTCCTCATTCTATTTGTCTTGTGGCATTTAAAATAAGCGTGAAATGTGCTTGGGCATGCTCTTGGTCTCATGCCCATTTCAAATATTAACTCTAAGTCTTCATTGCTATTATTTAGTTCTAATGTTTATTATTGATAGGGCTGTGGTACCTGGGGGCCAAACTCTCATTATTCAGTAGGAGCACACATCAGAAACCGTTCTTCCCTCAAAGCATTACTGGTCTAATTGGAGGCTAACGTAGGTTAATAGATAGCTTAAAAATGTTGATTTCATATATAAAATAGCTTAGCACTGTACTCAGTCCCTCCTGGTTTACACCACTGTAAGAAAGCAGTGGCTCTCCTCTTGCTGAGCGTGTCAGGCTCTCCTTTCGATTCCCCCTCTTGTCATGGTTTCCGTTTTGCTCTGTAGGAAACCGTGTTAGGAAAACGGGAGGGTAGGAGGGTTTGGAAGGCTGCGCTAACTGCTCTGCATCTGGCGGCTGCTGCTCTGCCAGCTCCCGTCCTGCTGCTCCCGCGCGGCTGAGGCAAACGCCGATCGATCACCGTAAGATGTAATAACTTCTTTAAAATCAGGTGCTGCCTGCTCTGCCGCTTGCTTTCTGCCCAGACTCTTCCTCCCCGAATCCACAAAGCCCTTTTTGCGCACAGGCGGTAGCTGACTAATTACAAGGCAAATGTGTGTGTTTTTCTGAGTTGCCAAAGCAAATGCAATTGTTCCCCATAAGATTCAGCAAAATCTAAAGTTATTCTCTTTCCTTCTGTTACAGGTGTTGGCTTCTGTCGTGAGATGGGAGCAGGGCAGCTCAGCACACGTGTGCAAGTAAGTTAAAAGCATTTTACATTTTAGCAACAGGCACATTCCAGACCCGTACTTTTACCAGTGAAATGTTCACTTTGTGGGTGCTGACCCTTTTCCACCATCCTTCTCCACTAAAAGCATTGCACTGAGCTGCTGATGCTCCTGGGTCGCCTGTGTTTGTGTGCCTGCAAAGCTCCCTCCTGTAAATCCTTGTCCTCCTGAGCAGGCGGTGAGAACCCTTCCTCGGGAGAAGAACCAGGAGATTGGCCCTTTCCTGGGAAGCAATGATTCTTTTTAACGGTTGTGTTTGGCACCTGGGTACCGCAGCGATGGGCAGATTATAAATGCTTAGAAGATAATAAAATTTCATGTTGAAAAGAATAGTTGGATGTAAAACCGTGGTAGCAGGAGTAGTGTAAATGTGGAAATCAAAGTTTCCATATGCTCCTTTCTTCCACTATTGCCTCCACAAAACATAATGGCAGATCAGCATGTCACAACACAAGACCCGGCGTGTCTGTACTGCTGCGTGGAGACCAGCAGTTTCCATTCACACAAACCAGGGAGAGATACGGTTTTCTCCTCCCTGCTCCCTCCTGCCTTTGTGTGAGTTTGCACATTTCCATCTTTCATCTGGCACACGGAGAGCAAATTCCCTCCTCCCCGCTCCAGGTTTCAGCCTGTTTGGGTGGATGGATCTGGGGAGCAGGGAAGTGGATTTTTGGCCCCGCACCAGTGGCAGAAAATACCTGAGGTGCCAGTGGCCCTGTCGTCGTGTGCCCTCTGTCTTTGCTCCGAGTCGGCTTGTACTCAGTAGGATGAAAATGAGTATGAACCTGATGATTCTCTGATTCTATGAAAGTGGGGCTGAAGGGGACCTGGGGAGGAAAATATGCAGAAGGCCAGCAGAAAGGAGGACAGGGCAAAGTGGTGCTGAGAGCTCCTCGGAGGGTCACGTGTAAAAGAAATCAACAGAAATGCTTTCTTTTTGCAACCCAAGGCATTAACTCTTTTAAAAAGTGGAAAGTAGTCATTATTTTAATACATGTGCTCTTGCTGTGGACCCAGATAGCCCTGCTAAATTTGGAGATACAGCATGGCTATTCAGAGCAATTTAACTTTTACAGACTCTGTTTGAAATTCTGGGCGATTTAAAACATATGGTAAAATTCCCTTTTGCTTCACTGAGGGCAGATATCACTGTCTGCTTTTATCCTTTTTACAGAATTCTGGCATAAAGCTTTGAGACAATTGTGAAGTCATCCACCGAGTTACTTTCTAGCATCTTTGCTCACAGCGCAGCGTCCTGTAATGGGCTTGTGGTGGGGGAACTTCTCTTTAAGCAGCTGAGACGTTTTGCCACCCCTCGAGATGCATTTTTGCAATTCCGTATTTACTGCCTGTAATTTTGATCCATATTCATCCCGGTTCCCTGGTGACCTGCGTTGGTCTTGCAAAAATGTGGCACGCTTAACCGTTCTGAAATGGCAGGGAAGGAAAGGGGAGCGCTTAGCTTCTGTTTCCATTTTCTCATTTTCCCAGCAGAAGTTTCTCTCTAGCCTTTGACTGTGCTAAGTACCGTGGATGGATGCTGCAGTCTTCCAGCCGCTGCGACGAGCGCTCTTTGCACAGGCGCAATCTGGTGTAGGGCAAGTCTGGTGTATGGAAAGTTGTCCTTTTGCCCCCAGTGAGTACGTGGATTTGGCAGCGTGAGCAGCAGAAACCCGTCAGTGCATCTGTCACGCTGACAGATGAAGTCTGCTCGGGATGCAGCCCGGATTTTTGTAATAGGTGGGAATGTCAGGTTATCTTCCGCAGCTGCCTTGAGTCACGGACTGGCATGAAACAAAGCTTACTGGAAAATGCAGATTTTCTGCCATTTGTGAAAATTAACTCCCCTAATTAACTTACACATATAAATGCACTTAGAATGAAGACATTAAGTTGATTATCTAGAAAATTGCTACCTTGGTAGACTCCCTAATGCCACCTCTAAATATGCCAAGAATTAAATTGCTCTTGTGGCATTGTTATGTCACTGCAGTTGAATGCTCGCTGATGGAAGACACCGCTTCCTTTTTTCTGGCTAAATTTAACCTTTAATTTCAGAGAGTGGCAGCAACTGAGCCCAGCTGAGCTTGCTCTAACTTTTCGGAGAAAGACTCTCCCTTTGAAAATCTCTTCTCATACTGCACTTTAAAAAAAAAATTTAAAAAAACCCAACCGCTTCATGCTGCTTACTAATTTAGCAGGTTTGGAGATTAGATTTAGATTCCTGTCACACACAGGCGTGTTTGAGGTTGTAACTTGGAGCAGCTCAAATGAGACATTTAAAACGTAGGTGACCAAGAGGATGAAAATATGCCGAAGACATTTCAAGAGAGCGCAGCAAGGGCCAAATGTCTGCTCCCAGCTGCCACCAGCTTACAGCCATGCTTCGGCTTCATTATGAAAATGCTCATTTTTAGAGCAGTGACAGCAGAGGAATGATAGTACTGACAGTTCCAAACTCATTCATAGGGTTTCCTTGGTTTCAGATGGTTTTGACGATTCATTCTGCATCTCGGGGGGAAGGCATATGTGTGTGTGCTGCAGAGAGGGAAACAGAGCCCAGGCCTGATGGCTCCGCTCGTCGGAATTCAAGGGCTGGTGCTTGCCTTCCGCGCTTCGTCCTTGCACAATTTCTGCAGCTTCATTCTTTTCTTTGAAGAAAGAAAATTTTATGCTCTATCTTTAGAATGGAAAAGGAGCCTTGTTCTAATGTTTTGAAGCGATGTGCCGTGTGAGATCGTGTCAGCTGTAAGACATCGTGATGTCGAGGACCCTGCGACTGAGAAATTTCAGGAATATGTAGCTTATAATAGCCTGCTGCTTGATTTTGCTTCACAGAGAAGCAGCTACGTGACACTGCCTGAAACAATGGCCTTGAAAACCAAACACCCTCCGCCCCCTGAGATATTCATGATTTTCAGTTTGGAATAAAATTATTTCAGAGTGTGGAGCGTGCTCATATGCTGTCAGCTTCAGATGGTACAAGCAAATATATATATTTCATGCAAATAGAACTTTGTGAGAAGAAAAGCTTTATATCCTGCTTCACAGACCACAGGGAAAACAACAAAAAATTTTCCCTCAGATCTCCTGGTCACACTTTGCAAACGCTACTGTGGCTAAGAGGCCAGAGCTGAGCAGAACTAAATTAAGCAGAAAGCCAAATTTAGGCTTTAATTTACACAAGCTTGATCTGTGATTATTGGGAAACTGGGGGGAGAGCGAGAGGGCTATAGGACAGGTCCAGTTCTGATCCTTTTAAAATGAAGAGTTAATTAACAGCACAATTTCTTTTGACTTTTATGAATACAGGGATTGCAAATTGTTTACAAAAGGGCTTTAATGTCATTTAGCTTCCACTAGAGAGTGTCTGTCTGTCCCCATAAAAATAAAAGAATTCCAGACATATCTGATTTCTAAGCCAGAGCTGTCATCATATAATATGTCATCATGTGGTTCCAGTACACAGTAGATGAGGTCTCTTAATTTATTGGATACTCAAGCCGGTATTAATTGCTATCTGTTAAGAATTACACTATTTCAACCCATCCATTAGCAAACTTCAAGATGTTTTATTATTATTATTATTTGGCAATTAGCTGCTGCAATTATCTTGCTAAACACTGTTTAAATGGGTTCGCTGTGCTCCTAGGTTTTCTGCTTTTTGCATGTTCAGGAAGTCGAAATGCAGGATCCTTCACAAAGCCTCTTCTTGTTCCTCCTGTGTTGGCAGCTGGCCTGCGGGCAGAGGAGGGAAATTTCCCGTAGGTTGCTTCGGTTGCTGGTACTCGTCCTCGGCTTCTGGCTGCACGTAGCTGCCAATTACAAACTCCAGGCACTTGCTGTTGTCTTGATTTTTTCCCCCCATTAAAGAGGAGCCCAAACAGTTCCTCAGTGGGTTAGCATTGCTGTTGGTGCAAGATGCCTTTGTGCTAAACTCATTAAGAGAATATCTGCTCTCAAAAAGCTCGTAATGCTTATAGACAAGATGACAAGAAAGCATTATCCTCCTACTCCCCTCTTCCTACCGGGAAACAGAAAAATTAAGCGGCCTGGGCAGTTCCTCTGGCAAGTCACACTGTGTGTGTGACATCCCTGCAGAGAACGCTGGACAGGCAGCTCTGGAGAGATCTTCCTTGGGTTGGTTTTTAGACGACCCTACATGGAGCCAACAGAAGGAAGCTCCTCTCCCAGCAGCAAGTGTCTGGGATCCACAGCCCCAGGCTCTAGACTCTGCTGCTGCTGCCTCCTCTTCCTCAGCAGCTCGTGCTTCCCTCCCATCACGTGCCCCTTCTTATGCCAGCAGAGCCCCTCTGACATGCCTGTGCCATCCGAAGCAGGAGACGTGGAGTCCTGGCCTGGAAACGAGACAGAACTTTGTGTTTTGACCCTGCTTTTTATAATGCCAGTACACCAAAAATGGATTTTCATCGCTTGAGAAGCTCAGTCACAATAATACTTGAATGCTTTAATATTAAGCCCTCGACTTGGTTGTTTTTTTCCCTTCTTTTTTTGTCCTTCTGTTGAGTCTGAGACATAATAAGTTGTTATTTGTCTGGATATCAGTAGACTGGTTAAATACTATCGGTTGCCTTAGGGCTGTGGAGTATTTCATCACAGACAGATAAGACCCAATGTCACAGTTCTCCAAATGTCAGAAAATTAATTATGGACTCTTGCCAGTCCCTTTACTCTCCTCCCCATTCTGCTTAATGTCATGTTTAGAGACTTAATTTAGAAAACTATCTCATTAGTTCCAACAGACCAGTAAGAAAAATATTTCTAAGAGGCATACAGGGCTCTACCCAGGTCATTGTTTGCCGAGTGTGAAATGGGCTGATACAGAGAGTGAAAAATCTCTTACTGCCTCCAGACCTGACCTTGTGCATTGTGTCTTTCTGCAGTTGCCGTGAGATCAGCCCATGTGTCCCAGACCCACAATTCTTTTCAGGTATATTATGAAATACTCAGTTCATGATTTGCTGACCTCTTAAGATCCGGCAAAGTTCATCGGGAATCCTGGCTCTGAAGGCTGTGTCTGAGGAAGCTGTCCCTGATCTTCACTTGAGCCTTGAAAAACGAAGGGGTTCTTGCTGCTTTCCAGAACACAAGAATAACGATGTCATTATATCAACACGTTGTTTTCCAAAAGATTGTGCCTGTTTGTCAGCCCGCAGCCAGGCGGAGCAGGAATTCCTTGTGAGAGGGGCTGTGAAATCTTTTCATCCCTTTGTCTCCTCAGCATGGTAAAGATACATCCTCACCTAAACACGTGAAACTCGAACTGTTTTTCTATTTTTCGTGTTCTCTGTTGGGTGAATTTCTGACTCAGTCCTGTCAGTACAGTTCCAAGTGCTGCAGCGCATCTGCCTGCTCTCCATGTTTTCAATCCTCCCTGATATTCATTCTTTATCACTAAATATTCTGCTATCAAGACTACACGCACTTGATCTCACTCCAGGATTTAAGAGTGCTGGTACACAGAGTTCCTTTGTATGAGATGAGACACTTAACCTTTCCAAAGAGAAGAGCTGTTTTTAATCATTACTTCTGATTTGCACATACAGAGCATGAAGCCTAAAATCTATAAACATTTCAGGCTTTTTGTGGAGTGTCTTTTCCTCTCAAGCACTGCATTTACAGGCCATTTGTTTCCATTCAAAGTTTGAAACTGTGATTTTGCTGCAACCCTTCGACAGCTGAACTGCACCAGCAGAAGTGCTCAATCCATCATGAGAGCTGTGAAACGTGCTTCAAAATAAATAAATAATGGCAAACCCATTCTGTTTGGATAGGATGCCTGGAGAAGGGGGGAGAGCAATTTGTTTAATGGATTTTATTGATTTAAAGATTAAAATACTCAGAGGGTTAGATACAGCGAGACCTTATTTTTCCACTGGAAAATCACAATCACTTACAGTGTCTTTGTGTAAATTCAGAAATTAAATGGAGCTAAATCTATGGCACTGTCAGCTGAAAAGTGAGGAATAGATGGGACATAGAGGGATTGAAGCTTGTTGAGTGGTTTGTGGCGTCTTACTATTTCCATGGTCCCTGTCATCTATGCTCAGAGTGGAGTCTGGATCTCACCAAGATGAAGAGTTAGGAAAGATCTTCTGAAGAACCCAGATCCCCCTGCAGACACAAAAAGAAGTTTTAGTCTTTTCAGAGGCAGGAGCATCCAACTGTAAACAGTCTTCTGAGCTAGTCTGGAACTCTGAGCCTCGCTGCAGGCATTGGGTGCTTTTCTGCTATTGCCTGAGCAATTCCCTGTTTCGGGGGAGGTGGTGGGAGGACTGAAAATTGCACTCTACATGGGCATCCAAATTTAGCTGTCACATCTAATATTTCTGGATCAGACCCTTCTGTGCTTTTTTTTTCTTCTGAAAATGGGGATAATTATGCTAGAACGGTGACATTTATGGCTGAAAAGCAGCGCACGTGTAAAATGTAGAGGAGGGTTATTATATGTCTTATTTACACAGGAGAGGATTCCCGAAAGAGAAGAAAAAACAACACGAATACATTGCCTGGATTTCTAGCAAGCTGATTTCACTTATTGCATTCTAACTGAGTATTAGTACCTAGATGAGATTCAGCAATAACTATGCTCTGCCTGAAAAAGTTAAGAATCCAAGGTACCAAAGCAATTGATTTATTTCCTTTCTTCAGAGCTCTTTGTGCCAGTCCTGCCTTCTTACCTCATGCGAGATCATAGAGCCCCTTCCTCTGCCCAGCAGACAATGTGATCCTGGACAATGTAGATAATAAATTAGCGGGAGAGCTACATCTATCTTCTTAATGATGTTGTATTCTCTATGTGGTCATCAAAAGCTCCCACCACCTGTTCCCACCTGCTTTGTTCTATCTTTTTTGTATCAAGCACATCCACCTTCCCAACCTCAGACACTTCAGCTACAATGGATGATAAATCACTTTTTTTTTTTTTTTTAAAGCAAGGATTTGTTGTAATTTCAGTGGACAGGTGAATCCCACCTCTGTTACTCAATAATATCCAAAATATTTTACAGTAAATGAGTTCTGGTGGGACACATTGATGGCACAGATATTTAATCACTTTTTTCAGCAGTGGACTTGAAGGAGTTGCAGAAGTCAGGGAAATTCCCTCCGTCTCTGTACTAAGCTGTGAAATTCAATTCCTTGGACTCTCAAAGTCTGAACTGGGTAGCTGAGAACTCTCATCTGCCAGGTGAGAATTTGTCCCAAACCTTTGAGGGGAAGAAAGGGGAAGGGTGTCTCCATGATTCCACCTTGGTTCGTACCTCACCCAGACATTGCTTAAACTGCAACCGCAGCTTATTTGCCTGTGTCAATCTACAGGAACACAGTATGTATCCTACAGCTCAGCCTACCATAACACTCTGTAGTGACTCACTGCTCTTCAGTGCTGCTCCTGAAGCAAATCTGAGTGATTTCAGTATGGTTGGGAAAACACACTTTGCATTGCTCTGCATCTCGTGCAGCTTCACGCATCATTGTGAGCTGAGAATGCAGCGAAACTCAGCTGCTGCTGCACCGAAACAGTAGAAATGTATACTTATCTGTGCAAAGGTAAATGATTTCGCAAAGTCCAAGTCACCAGAGAGTGTGGCCTCGTCTCTAGCACAATGTGCAAAGATTAAGCCTTGATAAGTTGTGGGACTTTCATTCTCAAAGCAGGTTCACTACTGGCAGTGAGTTCCCACTAATGTACTGCAGAAGGAGAGAAAAAGAAACATCTCAATATTGAAGACATAAATGAGAGTCTCTTGTAGCCTGATTAAGAAACAAGAGATGCTTAATTCAGCTGCACCAGGTTATAAATAGGGCCGGGACTATGCCCCTGACAACCATTCAGGCATGAAGATATTTCAGATCAAAATCTCAGGGTCTTCTGAGACACATGTTCTGTAACAATGATTATTGAATCCTCCAGATGGCTTTCTCATACTTTTTAATGTACCTCCTCTACTTTCTTTTTACTGAACTAGATATGTACTTAAACATCTAATTTACATAGTGTGTTAAATATTTAAGATTTGCTTTAATGGTCTTTTGTTTTCCCAGCCAAGAAATCTAATAAATGATTGTTTTACCTCCACAACAGTGAAAGCAGAAGATCACTTTAAGCGATCTGTTGTGCACAACCTTGCAATTATGTGAGAACTCGAACAATGCATGTGAGAAAAAGGACTGGACAAGGCAGGTTTAGCTTGTCTTGTTTGTACTTGACTAGAACAGCTGAAATCAGTGGAGAATCCATTTTTGTTCAACAGATGTAAGCTGGAAGAACCTGCCTTGTTGCCACTCTTGTACAGCTCATTGTATTATAATCTACATTTTTGTATTTTATTAGTAATTCGTAACCTGCAAGAGGTGGCGCAGTGAAACTGCCGGCTCTGAGACTAAATTCCAGTCGCCCTGATGGGAGCCCAGCATCTGCAAAGCTGCCTTGCAGCCATCACAAAGAAGTTTCCCCCATTCACAGTTCCAGATGAAAATCCCTTTCCAAACAGGAAAATAGCTTAAAGCCAAAACCACTGGCAAAGGAGCAGTGGGCAGTTTCCTTGGCGCTCTGTTCTTAGCCCAGCTCGGCACTGTTTTGCAGGTCCCCCCCCCGCGCCCGTTACCGGCCGATGGAGCAGCCTCCTCCTGCTCGCCGCTGGCACCCGCCGACCTCCAGGAACCAAGGTATTTCCCCGGAGCTGCCCGGAGTACAAATTTGCTTAATTAAAATGGAAAAAGCCATCAGGAAAGTGGAGCAGAAGGTGTGAGGGAGAGAGGATGGATAAATATGTCAGGACTCTCTTGAAACAGACCTGTCCAGGGCTGAGCAGAAGCCGCTGCTCAGTAGCCGGTGTTTGGGGTTGGGAAGTGAGGCTAATTCAGTGTAATGAGAGGTGAACGGTACTCAAGACGCTTCCACGGCCACTGGAGACCCCTTACAAACGATTTTGCTCTTTCAGTCATTAATTTTTTATGAAGTTTAATAGGCCTGCAGCCTAGAGACCTGCCTGGGTGTTGATTAGCTTCATATTTCCTCTCATTAATGTAGAATCTGATTAGCCCCTGTTACAAGCATTTCATCTGATTTGGCAAACAGCATTGTTCTGATGTTAAGAATTACAAGTTTACGTTGTCGGAGGAAATAAAGCCTTTGTCCACTCAGACCCCTTGTCTCAGCAGACACTGGAATTCTGGGGGTGCCACGTGTGCCCCTGCAGCCCCTGGCGGGGACACACACCCCGACCTGGCTGCATGGCTTGTCTGCTCTTGCAGGGGCAGAGAGAGGTCCTGAGGACGAAGGTAACCCACTGCAGCGAGCAGGGCTCGTTGTGAGTGTTTAATAAGGCATTGATATTCCCAAAGCTGTTGGGACAATGGCTTATTTTAGGGAGAACTCTTATTTTTCCTTTTGTTGCCGGCGAAGGAGAACTGTGGCACTATGTATATAAACAGGAGGTTCAGCCTGATGCACAGCTTTTTGCTCCAGCCCCGCTTCTGTGCTCCCTTCGTGAAAAGTAAAGGAAGTTTTATGAATGACCTGAGCAATTCCAGCTAATGGCTAGAGCTGAAAAACACCCATTGATAATCCCAGGTGAATAATATCTCAGCAGACTAAAGGAGTCTTTTACCTGTCTGACACTATTATAGATGTCGTTAGTTAACAAGGATAGTCAGGGGTTTCAGATCAGGCATTAAGTGAGATTGCTTGGGTCATTATTAATTATGCAGATTCTCCATCTTCTTCTGTCAGAACACAGGAGTTAAATAAACACAAATGGATCAAACCGCTGTGCAATAGAAACTTTATGTTAATATGGCAAAATGCACGGCAGGAGGCGGCAGTTACATTAATCTCCGGTGGATGGAAGTGTGCAGGGACTTCAAGAAGCGTTTGTTCACCAGGTAGTGAAGTGGGGAGCGTTATTTATAGCACCCAAGCAGGCGGGGGTCCCAGTGTGCCGGCCGTGACGTGTGCTCGTGTTAAAGGCTGGTGCCTGGGCTGAAGAGTCCATGCTCCGACTTGACAAATAGTTCAAGAGAAATTACATCAGAGGGCTAAGAGACCTCGTGTCACACAGCAGGCCAGTGGCAACCAATTCTGTTTGCATCGCTTTTGTTTAAAATTTGGAGTTGGGACAGCTGACCTTGTTTCACGCAGCAGCACAAATTTCTGGAGGGGAGCCCCAAACTGCCCCGAGTTTAATGGGAGGAAATCCCTCTGGGTATTGTAGCCTTATGTTTAGGTGCCTGTCTGGCCAGACGTGGAGTAAGGATGTGAGCTTCAGGTGTTCTTATCCATCAGAGTGCCTAAATGCTACATTTCTGGCTTTTGGGGAAAAAGGCTGTTTCTCCCTGACTTGAAATTCGGTCTTAGTTAGAAGAAAGCAGCAAATCAACAGTTTTCTGATGGCTAATTGTTTAGTACATAGCACAGAAGGAAAAGAAAGTCGAAATCTATAGTGTGGGGGCAGCAGCAGAGGCTTTCTGAGCAACTCGTACTCAATAGGAAATGAGAGACAAAAAGACTGGACACTATTTCCTTAAAACTGTGAGTTGCTTGCTCTGCAGCCTTATATAAGACAGCGAGCACTGTTCTACCCTATTTATCTATTTCAGCTTGTGGCAACACACACTTTGCCTCTGCTGCCAAGCAAGCTGGGTGTCAAATCAGTACAGATGTGCATAATTCAAGCTGGCACAGAAACTGATGGGTTTTGCATTGGACATGTTTATTTTCTTCTTACAAGGCTTAAGCATGTCATTTGCTGTCACACATGCCCTTGTGAAATCTTGGCAAGAAATCAATTTGATTTTCAATGTCAAGCAGCTTTCTTTAATGTCTCTAGATAAGGTTTGTGTGTATTCTGTGCTGGAGGAGTTGTGTATGTACCACCTGGGTCAGCAGCAGAAAGCTCTCTGTGAAGTCATCATGCGCAAAATTTCAAGCAAATCTCTGCAGAGCTGTTGCTTCTTTTCCATCTCCTCCAGAAATGGACATTCTCACTCCCACCTTCCAAAAATACATGAAGGACACAATATAACGCCCCACCAGTGCAGGGCACCACAAGTTCTTTGTGTTGTCCTTTTTGCATGGGTCAGGGCTGTGTTTTTAACAAACCCCCTTGTCCTCTAAGCTGTCTGTGGGCAGGATTACTGTTTTACTTCTGGAACTGGGCAGTGCCTGGCCCCACTGCCACTCGTGTGTTCAGCTGGGAACAGCTACACGGCCTTGGGAGTCTCAAGGGTCAGGTTTCTTGGGAGTTAAGGAAGGGTGAATGATTGGAGGGAATCCTTTGACTTCTGAGGCACTGTAATAAATACTTAAGTGGGATGTGTTTATGCCTTTTGTTGCCGTTAGTTGAGTGAATGTACAGAAACCTTCCTGTAGGAGTGTGTGTGCAACACCCAGCATGTGCTGGGACAGACTCTCGCAGAGCCTGAATGTCTGTGTATGAAGGGACCAGGGCACAAGAGATGCGCCCAAGCAAAAGCAGACAGGGACAAACTGTGTAGTGTAATGTCATCTGGCTATCAGCTGTAACGGGGGAAAATATGCAGAAAGTCTCCCAGAACAGAAGGCTTCTACATTCCAACACCATCACAGTAAATACGAGTTTACCAATGCCGTTCCTGGATTTTCCGTTGACATCTGATGGGTGTTTTCAGCTGCGTCTCTTCAAAGGACTTTAACCCCTGTTCAGCCTGTGTTGTGCTGCGTGATCCCGTTAGATCTCACAAGCCGAGCGGTGTCAGGGGAGGTGACTATTTGCATTGAAGATCTCCGAGGCACGCTGTCGCGATTCTTGCCGTTCAGGAAATGACTCCCCTCGGAGCTGGTGCTTTATTCTGTTCAAAGAGATGCTCAGTCTTTTGAAGCAGACGAATAGCTGGGACGTGTGTCCCATCACTTGATATGAGTGGTGGCTCGTGGCCGTTTCAGCAGCTGGTTCTGTCATCCCAAGTAATCTCTAATAAGAGCAATTATATTCTGCTTCCTTCCAAAAGTGCAGTAACTTGCCTTCTGTGCTTACTTCTTTCTGCCTTATGTTGCTGCTAGGATTTTGCCTGTCGTGTTGCTTTCTCTGGTGGGTGAAGTAGTTCTTCTATGAATTCGTTGTGCTTTAAGATTAATAGAGAGTAAATGAATGCAGTACAGAACAAACGCAAAATTGTCTTTAGAAGAGTGTGAATCTGTTCCGCTGCACGATGTACTGTATTTTTCCAATTCTATTTCGTTTCACCCTTTCCTTCAATAAAGTAGTTAAGAGCTGTTGCTATTTATAAATTGACTGCACGTATATTCAGCGTCAGACTGGAACGCTTGATCCCAGCTCCCCTGGGAGGCCGAGCAGGGAGGTTGCCCCTCTCCCTCGTCCGTGGTCTCTCACCAGGAGAGGCTTGGCGCGGCACAGGAAAGCTGCCTGGGAAACTGTCTTAGGCATAAGCAGATGGCACCAAAATCTGATAGCACTTGGAGAGTGTGAAATTCATTAACTCCCCTCCCCATTCCCCAAATTAATATTTTTAAGCCAAGTATTAAAGAATTTCTGGTCTAAGTTTTGTGCTCAAATAGTTTTGCTCTGGAGAGCTGCTGCTCAGCCTGAAAAGCAGCCTAATGAGTCTAATGGCTGCAGAGACACCGTCTCCCTGAATAGTTTTAAGCACTAGGAACTATCAGCAGCTCTTGCAGAGGAAACCCAGATCTATGGACTCGCCAGGTCTTGGCAAACAGCTAGGAGCTGAGGGAGAGGAAAGGCTTTGAAGTTCAAACGCGGTACAGTTTTTCCCCGGGTCTGTCATTTCCATGTCTATTATAAGCAGTTCTGAATGTTTGTCTAAGTTACATCAGAGTATTTTATTCCTGATCAGCTTGGTGTTGACATGTGAGAGCATACGAAAGCTGATGCAGTCTCTGTGTCCTAATCCTTTCATATTAAAGAGGCTGGAGGAGGCTGTGGGGCAGGACTAGGGGTTTGCTGGGTGCTCGCGGGGGCAGCTCGGGGCTGGAGCGCAGAGCAGGCACCTGGAAGATGCCTTTACACTGTCTTGCTCCTAGGAGATCCACAGGTTATCATGACCTTCATAAGCAGGGGATATTTTAAGCCGAAGGGAGTTGTACAACAAATGTAAAAAAACCCCCAAAACCGCAACAAAATGTGATTTTTAATAGAGGAAGACTGCTGATGCATCCAACAGGAAAGGCAGCAAATTCGCCAGTATCTTAGCTTAGCTTCTTTCATCACAAAAATAAGAACAGCAGAGTGGCTTTTGCATGTTTTTATTTCCCAGTGGGGAACCTTGTTCTTGTTCAATGTCCAGGTTTCTCTTTCTTTCTACTTGCAATGCTCACGTACCATAAATATCAATGGCAGCTGAAGAGGAATTATGAAATCCAAGAAAAACTTGCTCTGTTAGGAGGCAACAAACTTTCCTGCATTGTTATGACCGAATCCCAGAGATGTTTCTTCTGTCCCTGAGAGGACACATTCATTTATTGTCCGAGGCGATGCGGGTAGAAAGCTTTCAGTAAAGACGTGTTAGATCAGTTTATTCACACATGGCTCTGCCCTTGTTCCCCTGGAGCTCCAGCTGACATTAGCAGGAGTTTTGCATGAATAAGAGTGGGATGAAAAAATCAGGATTTACCTCCTGCTATTTTATTCAGTGCATTCAGAGCCGAGTGAAAGTACACAGGAGCAAATTATATTCTCAGTTCTGGCTTCAGTGGCTTTGGGCCTTTTCTTCAAGTATGAATTTCTGTGTTCCTGACAGGTGCAGAAAAATAAACCAGAGTTTATTCTTGTTACAACTAAATCTTGTGAGCAACCAAACTTTCAAATAATTGAATCTGTAATCCCCCAACCATCTTACGTTGCCTTTACAATTCCTGTTTAACAAAGGTTGTCACAAGTCTACGATGAAGATAAACTGCAATGTGGGGGAGCGAGCTTCTTTGTATTAGCCATCCTTCTTTGTTGGCAGGTGTCTGCACAAATCCCCTCTGTGCCAGCACCGTTAAATAATAACCAAGTAACGTGCAGGATGGCTGCTGGAGTTTTTGTGAGGGTGTACAATTAATGAGTCTCCCATGGATTCAGTTGTTATTGAGCATTAATTATTGACGAGTACACAAGGCCTTTAAAATGAAAAACAAAGAATTGCAGAAGATCTTGGCTGTCAGTGTCTCATCAGCCATAGAGTTGGCCTCTTCTGCACAGCCACGTGTTGTCCTTCCCGGCGCGGGGAGCCGGAGGGTTGGTGGCAATCCTTTTGAATTAATAACATTGCTTTTCCACGCACAGAGGTCCTTACCTGAAAAGGTCTGACTCAGAAAATACTTGTCGCCTGTCTTCATACAAACTCTTCATTCATCTTCCACCTAGATGCTTTTCTTCAGTTACTGTGAAGGACCTAAAGTGTGTTCCTCTTCACCAGGGACGTAGCAGGCACTGATAACTGAACGGGACGGCCGAAGCCAGTGACCCGGCAGTGACCTGGCTGTGAGGATAAAGCTGGGAAGGGAAGCTGGTGCTGACATAGAATCATAGAACAATTCAGGTTGGAAAAGACCCTTGGGATCATCAAGTCCAACCATTGAACCTACACTACAAGGTCACTCACCCTTGCTGAAATACTGGCAAAACCTGATGTCATCGAGGTCACAACATAACCACAGCAAATACTGTATGCCTATAGAGCAGAATTAAGGGGGCAGTGCTGGGACACTGGTGCCTGTCCTTGTCACCAAGGGGTCTGGTCCGAGCCCCAGGGGGCGAGCCCCAGGGGATGCCCCAGCTCTGGAGAGGATGGTCCGTGCCCTGCCTCACCCGTTCTGGTTGTACGCTGAATTCTAGCCCCGCAAAGCGCTGGCCTTCAGGGTTCGAGGAGACAAGATGTTCAGATGTTGACATTCCCCTCCAATCTAACTTTTATTTTGCGATTAATTTCCAGTCAGGGTGGTAATTTCTACAGCACTCCTAATGATCAGAAATATTTGGCAGATTAACATCATTTAGCTTTCATCTTCTCAAGGGAGACAAGAGAAAGGATTAAAGAGAAGGAAATTCCTTGCTAAATGCTGTTTAGACAGTGAGTACAGAGTCTAGAGATGTGAAAACAAATGAGTGAAAACAAAGGAAAAGTTCAGGAGCCCCTTGCCACTGCCAGTGGGATTTAGCCTTTATTTACTGCTGGCAGTCCATCTGTCAGCTCCCAAGCAATACTGAAAAGGAGACTACACCTGTCAACACGTCTGTGAGGCAGAGATGGAGCAGATGTTGGAATTTGCACCACTGAAGCTAAAATTTATCATGTCTAGCATAAAACTGCTAATGGAGGTGAAAATGGTCACTCTTTACTTCGGTGCTTGATCCTCGCCTTTTTTTCTCTCTTTCCTCTCTGCTTTCCTAAGTGCATATTCCCTGCTCAGCCTCAGCAGAAAGGAGTAAGTCACTGAGGAAATTTAATTTCACTAGTATTCAATCAAACTAGAATAATGTGTTTAATATCTGTGCAGCACCGGGGAGGTGGAAGATTCATGCACTCGGAGGAGGCGAGGGAAGGAGATGCATTCAAGGCAGTGCCTGGGTTCACTGCAGTGTAAATTCCCCCTCTCACACATGAAATACATTAGGGAGAGCTGCAATACAAATCAGCAAAGAGCGAGGAAGTCCCAAGTCAAGGGAAGAACGATATCGTGTGCTCTTACGTTATTACCACTATATATTCTGGTTTGTGTTATTAATGACGAATGAAATGCAAGTGCTAAACGTGAGGCTAGAGCAAAGAAATATGGGCTGAAATTAAGACCAGAATATGGAGGTTTAATGTCAGAGATGGCTTCTGAGCAGTGATGCCTGTTAGGCTGCTCCACGCGAGCAGTGAGTGCTTCTCCCCCCCCTGCTGCTGGGGAAACTGAGTCACGTCTGTCGGTGTCTCTGCCCTTTGCAGCTGCTGCCCGGACCCTCCATGGGCTCGCGGGTCCCTCCGATCCCCCTCTCCCATGCCCAGCTGCCAGGCTGGTGGTTACGCAGAGCGAAGATTGTGACATAAGCTGTTAGAAGCCAAAAATTGGGTGTGGGTGAGACTCTGCTCACTTTACGTGTGCACATCCCGCCCTGAAGGCTCTGCCTCCCTAAGAGGCTCGAGCAGAGTGTTTTAATGGCAGATATAACTTCAATTTGCATGAACTCCTGGGGAATCCATAACATTTAAGGGTGGATGTCAATGGAATTGAGTGCAGCCATGGGATAATAGCTCCTCGCTGCTAGAAAAACTGCAAGCAAAGCTGAGGCATTTGGGTTTTGTTATAAAACAGAAGCTATTGATCCTGTAGCAGCGATCCGCTCCATAGGCAGTATTCCTGTTACGTCAAACGACTGATGTAGTTTTAATCACTTTATCTGATAGCGTCTGGTGCAAGAAAAATTATATTCTTGACTTTCCTCTTCCATATGGATTGCAGAGTCCTGACAGGCTTTTCAAGAGTCTCAGGCTCAACAACTGCCGAGTGGGAACCAGCTTACGTATAACCTGCTGTCTGCTGTTAAGTACAGGCACACACACATCCCTCTCCTGAAGTTAAACTGAGTAGAAGGTATGAGGATACATATTGATATTTAAAGTAGAATACTTTTCCTGTCAGACGCAAATGTGTATTTATGTGAGAGTGTTCCTTTACCAGGGACATTTTCAAGAATTATTATGAATTTCAGATTGTGGGCAAGTTACATGCATGTAAAAGCTATCTATCACCGTGAAGAGATTCAATAGTCATCATTTTAACTGTCTTCAGAAATTCCATTTTTACAACATCAAATGATGTGCTCAATAGTAAAATTATTTTTATCAGTTTTAATCTGTCATTTCAAGACAGTTACTGATTTGCCATATCAATAAGATCAGCGTCATTGAAGTTAACTGAGGTCTACATTTCTAACTTAATTATGAGCTTATTCAATTCTATTTGAAGCCTCAGTTAAAATATAAATAACTTTGGATAGCATCTCAGTGATGATGCGAAGAGTCGTAGTCTGCTCCAGCACCTCAGCTCTAGAGAGCTGAGATTTTACCCCAAATCTTGTCCCTCTGGGTCGAAGCGGCATTGCTCCCACTGTTGTCGTATTCATGATTTTAGCCAGTACAGCCTAAGCCAGGTCCTGAGTGTGGGTAAATTCTTTACCCGTGTTTGACATCTGCTCCGTGTCCCACCTGCTGTAGCCTCGTCCTCCTCTACCATACGGAAAAGCTATCCTGATGTGCCCTTGTTCCTTTAAATGAAATTCCTTATTTTCTTCAGCAGTAACAAGATGGAAATAGGGCCATTGTCTCTTTGCCCTAAAGTAGAAATTTTTCCTAATACGTGTGATAATTAGCAGTTATTAATTCATCACTATTCTACCACTAAAACCATATGAGCCCTTGCCCTTGTCCTGAATAGCTTCTGGTTCTGTTGGTCAGCCTTGTGTGCGGCACAAGAGAGGAGCAGTCTTTTATCTGGGAGTTAATTTGCACCACGAGCTGCAGAATTTCATGGTGACCAAGAGGTGCTTCCTTCCAGCTCTGGGTCACCAGGTCAGAGCCCTCAGCTCCAGCAGACCCAGCTGTGTGACACAGCACTGGGGATGAAATAACATCTAAAGAAAGTCAAAGGCACAGCTTCTGATCATTTTAACAGGACAGGCTTTTACTCTGTCATAAATTTCACTCTTCAGCACATATGGATCCGTCCTCCCAAATCTAGGAGGAAGAGCCGTGGTAGCGTTGTGCCACCCTGCAAAGGCCTGTCTGCCTTCTGCTGCTTGTGGCGGGACTGGATCTCCTCTGTCCCCGATGCTCGGACACGGCTGCCCCTGGCAGGGAGCTCTAGCACGGCCCTTCTGCCCCTTTTGCTGGCCACAGAACAGAAAAAATAAAAAGAAAGCACAGCTTAGCCGGTGAGCATCGCTGGAATGCTACATGTGTGTGAAATGATCGCATGTAACCATTTAAAAGGCTGTGTTGATTCTCAGACTGTGCTGGGTAAAGGAAAGTGAGAATGATGATTGAAAAAGACAACCACAACAAGTGAACCGTGACTGTACCTTGCTTCTTGATTGGAAGTATTTAGAAGGTGATGCTGGAACATGAAGATCAATTAACTCAAGAAGAAATCATGTTCTTCACCTCCTTCCATGTTTCCTGGCATCCTGGTAGGCTTAACATCTGGGTGTCCTCAAGACATTTGATGCATTTCATTCATCATACATGACATTTGCATAATGCAAACATCATACTTTATGCAGATGCGTCCTTGAATATTTCACAAATTATGATTGCTATTTAAACTTCCCATAAATAAAACCCACAGGGACTTGCCCACTTCTGAATGTGTGAAAATGCAAGGTCCAAAGTGACTCGTTACTTGCACTGGCACGCTATAAATTCCCTTCATATCACAAGTAAATACAGTGTCTTTCATTTTATTTTCTTTCTAAAGCCATTAAAATTCTATTAGCTGTTTGTGAATATTATTTCATGCCATCTGCATTTACTCCTAAGTTGTGATAGCGACAGCTGCAATAATTTGTATGCATTTTCTGTGTACAGTTAGTTATTGAGTAACAGAACCTTCCTCCTGCGTCGCTATAGAAGATATAGCCAAATGCAGAGACAGTTTGTTTGTAAATCTAAATCCCCAAAGTATTATTTTATTTATTAGGACAACAGAAGGGAAAATGGAGGATGAGACAAGGGAAAATGTTTGATGTTATGTGACAAACAGTAGCGTTTGCTTTTCACTCATTTATTTGTTCCTCAGTCACAGTTTGGGGTTGAAATGAAAGTGGACAGTGTACGAACAGACGCGGTTTATTCTGTCATGTCTTCACTTGTGAAAGGCTGATAGCTTCCTTTGTGTGAAATATATATATTTTTAATTGACTACCATTTACATAGTGCGGAGTTGCTGAGCAGGAACTCGAACAACAAGACGTGATCCCCGTGTCAGCATTTGCTGTAAAGTCACCTCGCTTTCCATTAGCTGAGGATGTAGCCAGTAATTCTAAGCCAAATTAAATGTCTCAGCATCGCAGAGCAATAAACTTGGATAGCAACAGGTCAGCTCGCGAAGCGGGGGCTCCGGTGTGGGTGACTGAACATCAAATACTCTTGTTCTCTATCTTTATTTCCGTGAGTGCTCGCGGGGGGGGGTTCGGCGCGGTTCGGGCGGCAGCGTGAGGCTGTGCAGCGTTTTGGCTGGATGCGAGCTCTGCTTTGGGACCTGCCTTAGAAGTCGCGTGAAAAATAATCCAAGTCTCCTCCAAAGAGACGTGTTTATGCTGGCCAGGGTCTTAATTTTGTGAGCGCAGAGCTCGGCGAGTGCCAAAATATTTTTGAAGTTTGATGCATGTGCTTGAGAAAGTGTGTCCCTCTCTTTTATGCTTCTGTGAAGTCTGGCTTGAAAACACACGGGTGATAAATGCTTCAATATTTAACCGTGATTTACCTGTGGTGAGTGAAGGAAAAATTATGCACATCGGGCCCGAATCAGAGCAATGAGCCCCTTTTATATTCTCCAGAAAATGTCAGCATATAATGTTTTATGAATCTCTTGCTTGCCTTTGAAAATAAAACACTTCTTCTTTTAGATGTTGAAGATTATGCCTGAACGTAAATTACAGAGGAATGGTAGCCGGATTAGCATGATCCTCAAAGGGCATGAATTCAGAAAGAAAAGGGATGTGTATTTAGAAGAACCTTCCCGTCTTCTGGCTCGCTCCACATCCCAGTCCCCGAGTCACCCCGGTGCTCCTGGGACAGGAGCCGCTCAGTCAGTGCTGAGGGGGAGGACTAATGGAAGGAGAGAAAATAAAACCGCATGGATCTGTTTTCAAATGGCATTACAGTCAAGGCAAGAAGAGCTCTTAAAACACAGCAAAATCCCTGGAGTGAAAGTCCTATTCATTTGTGCGTAGCTAAAACCAATCTTTCCAAAGGTGAAAAAGCAGTGTCACGCAGAATTTCCACTCCTCTCATCTCTAGTGTTTGTTCTGGTCCTCTACGGCCCTCGGAGGGGCTCAGACTTCTGAGAAAAACAAATTTCAGTGCATCCCTTTGAATAATCCTGACTGAGTCATCAATTTAAATGCCTAATTCCTATTAGCACTTTTCATCATCTCTCCGGAAAAGCTTTGATGAGGTTGTGGCCATTTTAACCAAGAGGACAAGTGAGTTTCTGTCACACATGATGATTCGGTGTTCTTCCCTCTGATAAACTGATTGCTTCACACGTGGAGCGTTAAGAATTGCTGTTTAAGGAGCAGGAAAATGAAAGAAAGCCCAGCAAGATTAGGACCTCTTCTCTAATGAGCTGCTTAGTATCAGGAAGCCAGTCTCCCTGGTGGTTATACTACATTAAAAAAAGATCTTTAAGGAAGACTTAAAAAGGAAGAAATCAGGAGACAGCCTTCCCGAGCTGTTGAGGCTGCCTACAGCGGAGGCGATGACCTCAGAAAGGACCACTTTCTGTCGTCCTTTTCTTTGGGAGAGGTGTTGCACTTGAGGGTGGGCAGCTTTACACGTCTCCTCCACAGTTCTTGTGCTTGGCCAAAGGTTGCTCTTGGCCTTAAGACCATGTTTAAGGGTTTGAAAAGCTACTATTTGGGCTTCACCATAACAGCTTTTAAAGGCTACTTGCAGGTAAAAATCAATGGGAAATCAACACAGCAGATGCTGAAGGACTGAAAAAGATGAAGTCGCTCTTTGCAACCCAGAGACCTCTGATGCAAAAATAACTGGCTCCTTCAAGACAAGCCTTGGTAAATCAAATGGCAGAGAGAGACTGGGACCACATTGCAGTGTCCATTTGCTGGATTTATCAGTAAAACCAGAGTCTAACTGGAATTTGTTGTTGTAATGAAAAGTCCATTTGGGGAAAGAAAACACCTTCTTCAAGGTAGATGCCCATCTTGATCCCGTGCGATCTGGCAAATGAAATTATTCTCTACAGCTTTGCCTGCCCCAAACAGGCAAAGAAATGTCTATAAATCTTGGAAATTGCTGTTCTTTAGCTTACGGGTTCATTAATGGAGTGATGGGCCCTGGAAGAGAAATTGCCTTTTGTGTGATTGCCATTAGCAGGTTTGTTGACAACGAGCCTCCTGACCTTAGCAGGCAGCGAGGCAGCGCGGGGCGAGCGTGGAGGGTAATTAGCGCCCTGATACCTTTTGGTCTAAGCCAGAACAAGAAAGTAAGTCCATTTAGTAGCCTTGAAGGTCACGAGGATTTGCTGTCTGTGTGTGGTGTCTTAGAGAGGTTTTGGCACTGAAATGAAACTGGAAATATTATTCTGTTCTGTGTGCAATAAGAAGGAGCGTGGCACAGGGGCTGATGTTTTCCACTTTTGATTGCTCATGTGTGGATGAGTCGGCTTAGAGTTGAAGGTCAGAGGCTGGAGAAGGGCTCCTGGTGGGTGTGAGCAGGGGTAGGAGCTCCTCCTGTGGAGGAGCCTAAAACTGAGGAGGGATTTCTGCTGGTTTTCCTGGGATCTGACCATCTCCTTCCCAGCACTGCCGTGGTATTCATATTTCCCTGTTGTCAGGAGAGGAGAATGTGGGACTGGGAGGTTTGGACTGGTCCAAAGGCAGCAGATGGAAGTCAATAAAACAATCTTGAGAGACAAGAGCTCCTACTCCGAGCTCTCGGAGCTACATGACTTGCTGCAGCCCCTTCCTGTTATATTGGCTTTCCTCCCTGCCACAAACTGTTTGGTTCACAAAACTAAAATTACTGGGAGATACTGCAGAGAAATGAAGGTCTAATGATCTCCAATTTATTCTCAGTCCCACTGGCAGTTTAGCCTTTATGACACAGAGTATTTTTTAATTAGATTTTGAGTTTCCTCTTTGGAAGACCACAGGCTCCAGATGGTAGGTGATCTCATCACCTCTCCCTTAGAGGGGGTTTGGCCTGATTTGCTTATCTTCAGCTCTCCCTTGTTCCAATGCAAGCGGGGTGAAACAGCAAATTAGGAGAAGGGATTAACAAGAACTAAAAAACATCTAGCGCTAGAAATGGCAACAGGCTCTCAACCCTCAAAGAAAAAACATCCGAAAAAGCAACTGAAGTTGCTGGATATTGCAGAATTTCTCCCTGTCAGCTCAGTGGAATTCTGGAGCAACATGGAGTCTCACCACTTTACCAGAGGCAGTGACGGGATTAAAACCTGACGTAGCTGCATGGACAGAGCTCCCTCAGAGCCCCGGTGGGGAAGGTGAGTTGGTGTCAGGGTGAACACAAGTGTGGCCCATCCTGAGCTGGGGATGCTCCTTAGAGAAGCAAAGTCCTGCCCGCAGAGGCAAACCAACCCTCTGCTCCAGCTCCAGCTCCAGCTTTTCTTTCCCGTGCTTGCCAGGAATTCCTCGTCTCGGAGATTCTGCCCTGGGAACAGCTAATGTTCATTCACGTAAATAAGGACTGGAAGGGGAGAAGTCCTTACTGCCAGAACTAGGGTGTAGGGTCCATTAAGTTTAAAGCACAGAGCAGCCTCAGGACCCGCTGTGTGTTCCTCATCTGCAGAAGAGGAGAAAGATCAGGACTGAATTAACGTGGGTCACTCAAATACATCATTGCCCTGAGGAAGCACTGCCATCCCCTCCTGTGAGCACCCTTTCCAGTGACAGATTCATGGTCCTCAGAGAAATTAGACTCAGTTGTGGATGGAACCTAATTTCATCCCTTGTCATTAAACATCTGCAGCCCAGATTTGCTGTCCTACCCCGCTCGTTGTTGCGGGTGGGAGAACGATGCTGCTGACGAACAGTTGATCATTCTGGGGAATTCCCTCTCGATTTTCCGTGAAGAGTGGGAAGGTAGGGCTGATCTTGAGTGCAGTCGTACGTCTGTGTGCCACAGGGAGAATGTTCCTGTAGGAAACAGTCTGGGGGGGTCTTCACTGGATCAAGCAGGTTCGGGGTTGCGCTTCTCACGTGCATACCTACTGCTGCCGCGCCCGGGTCAGCCACGGTCGGGAGATGAGATCAGCTCCCAGTTAGGGCCGGCTTGCACAAACATAATCTGAAGCGAACCTGTCATTTCCTGGCGAACTTGCCAAGATCTGCACCAGTAAGAATGTAGTGCTATTCTCATGGTAAAACAAATACAGTTATCTTCACTGTGCTTTTTTACCTAGGGGTAGTTTACCTTCAAAAGTAAACCTCTTGGCAACAAATGAGAAAGGCGCAGTTCTCCGTGCTCAGAAATGATGGCTGGGTCCTGCTTTCTGTGTGAGGCTGAGGGCCGAAACCCTGTAGAACTTGGTGTCTCAAGCAGAGCATGTCCCCAGCACCTCACTGGAACCAGGGAGGAGCTTGCACCATCTTCCCCTGAGCTCCCAGCTCCAGGGCTAATGCCTACAGAGCTGGCCGAGCATCTTCTCGTCCCCAGTGCAGCCAGGCTCTGATGGAGAGGCCCAGAGCTTGCAGCCTCACTCATTGATAAGACAACGATACCAGCAGGGATTTATGCTATAGATGCAATCCGACAATGAGCTGCTCTCGATAGGTGAAATTCTTCTTGCCCTCTCCTGCTGTTGGTGCTTCCATGAACACCTGAGGCCGGAGCACGTTCCCAGCACAGTGCCTTCCGCGAAGCGAGTCTGAGCTCATTGAATGTGTTAATGACAGTGAATCGAGAACTTCCCGCTGTTCCCTACCATAACACTTCCTGTAATTTGCATGATAAAATTCTGCTGATTTCAGATAGCGTTTCTCAGGGTGGATTATTTGACACCCAGACTGTATGTTAGGGAATAAATTATTTTGCTGCGTTCCTAGCTGATCACAGTCATGAATTCTGATTTGCTGACATTGAGTCCCAAACAAAAGCACAGAACCTTGTCTAATAGCTCTATGAAAAAGGATATTCAGAAAATATTAACAAGTTTCATATGGTAATTTATGTAAATACAAACTGTAACTCGGTTGAAAAGATTCAGTTGAACCTATAGAAAGAGTCTGAAAGCCAAGGCTTTCATGACAAAACATAAATTGATATTTAGTCTTTACAACCCAAATGTGGTGCTTTCTGGTACGGAACAAAGGGAAAACCAGAAGCTTCACTTTAGAAGAAGTGAAGAATTTCCCAGTTTGAGTTTAGGATCTTCAGTGGGGCACTTTTCCAGGATGCGGAACAGACCCTTTCAGATTACATCTCCAGAGAATCAGCATTACAGCGATAAGGTCCAGGCTGTTGCTCTCCTTATCCGCTTGCACAGCGAGCCATGGGGACACGCCGCGTCTGTCCCTCGCAGGCAGGGCAGCGCTTGGTGGGGCAGGAACAGGATGTCCGCAGATCCTGGTGGTCTGCTGGTGCAGGATGGAGGGAGGACACTGGGCTGCCATTGGTCCTGGGTGCCTTCATTAAAGCGATTTCCAACCTTCTCGGAGCCAGCTCTTCCATGTCCAGTCTGAGTTTTGCAAGGACCGTGTATGTTAATTAAAGACTTTTAATTAGTCTGCCCATAATCTGTCAGAGCTCTCATGCTGAGGCTTAATTAATGTATTGAATCTCTATCTCACAACATCCACTATATGTGTGCTTTCAAAACAAATCTGCACTTGTGTTTGAAAGGACATAACAATGTACTTGGCACTTCTTGTTGCTAGAATAACTGTATTGTGCATTTATCAAGTGTCTTTCCCCTGAGGCTGTCCAAAGGGCATCAGTAAGATGTGTGTGTACTCAGCACCTTGCGAGATTGAGCCTCCAGCACAGAATCAATATTTATAAATTATGCTTCAACCTTAAAGCGACACGGGACTTTCTGGGGATGTTACGCTTTATTTGGTTTCCAGCGGAAGTGAAATACTGAAGGCCTGAATCTGAGGTAAACTGAAAGCCAAGTTTTCAACACTCAGAATTCAAAGTCAAGCTCTTCTAAATAGCTCAGCTTCCATTTTGGCACCAAAGTAAGTGTTTAGATTGTCGGCATCGGGTCCAAGGCTGAACTGAAAACGTGCTTTCGGTTATAGGTGATCTTTGGCCGTTGAGACTGCAAACTCCTGCTGCGTCTGAATCCCGTAGAGATGCTTAAGCACTGCAGAATCAGTAATCTAAGGACAAGGGGCACAGGACTTTTGAGATAAACATAGCACGCTGTCCTTCGGAGATACTGGCTCATTACTGACTGTGGCAAAAAGGCCGTTTGCTGAAGCACAAACACTGTTCACATCCTCCTCATTCCCTGGCTGGTTTCCCGCTGAAATACTGGTCCAGGCCAGAGCTCGCTCAGTTTGCAGCACGGAGAGGACCGTGGCCAGACGTGATGGGGAGAAGAGAAAACAAAATGGATTTCA
>NW_009725823.1:126841-132190 GCF_000703405.1 Apaloderma vittatum | reverse complement strand
CAGAGAGCTCCGAGTGCTCTGGCCCAGCTGTCTCCTCCCACGGCCCCGGTGCGCGACCCCCCCGGCTATTTCCCTTCATCTCCCCTGCTCCCTGTTCCCCGCAGGCAGAGAATACATTTCACATTAAGGGGAATATGCATAGAAGGGCGTGGAAGTCGTCTGCGTGGTGGAGATGCCCCGTAGCTGGGCTGGGTCCGACTTCTGGGTGCGTCGGCCCCGTTCCCCATCCCACTGCCCCGTTCCCCATCCTGCTGCCCCCTGGTCCTCGTGTGCTGACTGCAACTGGAGCCCCAGGGCTGTGAGTGGTGTTGTGAGTCGCTGGTTCAGCCAGGTTCTTCATTGTTACTAATGATGAAATACTGAGGCTGGGCTGCTAATGAGTCTAAGCTCCCTCCTGTGTGTTTATTTTTCTTCCCCCTTCAAACTGTCATTTCAGAGTAAATTACTTTTCCCTGCATCTTTGTCAGGCAACACTGTACCAGTACATCCACCCCCATCTCACCCTCTGCTCTAATTTCAGGCTTATTCAGTTTCTCTCAATGCAGTTTACTAAGCAAAGTGCGGCGTATCCTCCCATCTGTCTTACTTAAGTGGCACGATGCGCCTCACCAGCGGATAGAGACATCATTTTTATTACGCTCAGTTCTGGTTCTTGTTTTTGCTCTGAATTATTTACTAAGCCATTACCAAGGGGGAAAAGGTGTGGGGCTGGAGGAGAAAGGAGCATTTTTAAAGTGGTGGGGGGAGGAAGAGCAAGCAATTTTCTCGAGCATCACTCAAAAACTGCTGTGATTTTCTCGCCTTTGTTCCATCTCATGTTAAACATGTTTGTGTCAGGCAAACAACCCACGTTAGATGGAATTTCACACCATTCAAAGCATCAGCATCTCCAGCCTTAATGTGTATTATGTTCAAACATGCAACGTAATCCATCAAAAACCCCTGCAGACCTTGCGCTTTCCTCCAGATTTATCTGTTTGAAGCCTCCCTCTCCGCGTACGCATGTAGCCAACCTTCTGTCGGTGGGTTTTTTTATTTATTTGGAAACAGCAGAGCAGACTCTCAGTCAGTGTACGCTATCGCAGCTCCGCTGGCGTCTTGCCCGCAGATTTATCCCGGCAGAGGGGACTTGCTTGTTGCTGGCTGGAGGCTGCGGCTGCAGGATTAACTGCGGGGTTTATCTCAGGGTCTGTTCCGAACGCAGCCGGACTGACCAAACCATTCACGTCACGCCCTTCTGCAAGTTGGGAGAACCACGCTCTCGTTGCCTCCCCAGGCTCCCCTGGAAGGAATATTTCATTTTTGCTGGGAGGAAAATATTCTGGAGTGAAACACAAGGTTTGCGAGGACAAGGGAAGGCAGCCCCGGGAGGAGCCTGACCCGGGGACGGCAGCGCTGCTGCTGGGGAGGTTTTGCCAACTGTGCCCAGGAGCAAACTGAACTGCAGAGGGAAAGCTTTTGTTTCATTTGCAGAAGTTAATACAAACAGATCTAGAAACGACAAAACCCACTCCAGTAGGGAAGAAAATCTGTGTTTGATTTGAAGCAGAAGAGCAGTCGCTCCTCTGAAAAGAATACTGAAATAAGTGGCATTAGATTAATAGAG
Organism: Apaloderma vittatum; assembly: GCF_000703405.1. Classification (NCBI taxonomy): domain Eukaryota; kingdom Metazoa; phylum Chordata; class Aves; order Trogoniformes; family Trogonidae; genus Apaloderma; species Apaloderma vittatum. The sequence continues at coordinate 130,584 of NW_009725823.1, read as the reverse complement.
ATGTATTTACATTAATTAGAAAACATAAATTCACTGTTAACATATAATTTAAAGAGCAACAGTGTGGTAAAAAAATCATACTTGCCTTTACTGAGAAGGTTTTCCTTTCAAAGTGATCTCCAGTGAGTTTTTGAACCCCTTTGCACAGAGGGAGTCTGCCTGGGCTTCCTGATAGAAGTAGTGGGAAATATTACGGCATGTTTAATTCTGTTTTTCACTACTGACTTCTTTTTTTCCTTCAGACTTGTTTTTTTTAACCCTGCCTTCCCACCTCAGCTTTTTTGCAGTGCACATCTTCATCCCTCATCACTCAGTGCTTACCATTTTAGTGTGTAAACATGGCAAATCAGAAAGCAAACCCGTTGACATTTGAAGTGGGACAGAAATTTTGAGTTTCTGATCATTAAAGAGTTTGGAAATGTAGGAAAAAAAATAACTTCCCTCTCCCTTAGTCTGACTCAAAGCTGCCAGATAAAATTCTCTGATCGACTGGTGCAGATGAGCGGTGGCGTGTCTGCGTGCGTCTCCCAGATGTGATAACAATAACAGTCATTAAGTTTTCTATTTTACACATCGATCCTATGTACCAGGCTAATATGCAACATCTTTTTCTAACCGCTTTGTGTAGAGGAAAGAGTCACAACTCGGTGAGGGACGCTGCTGTCTGCGTGACCCTGCTGTGGCAGCGGAGGTCTTCGCACGACCAACCGTGTCCTAATGGAGACGCGCTTCGCTGGAGGATGTCCTAGAATCGCCCCTTCCAAAGAGGGTGCCTCGTTACACGGCTTAGTACACTCGGATTTTGCATAGGTGGATGCACATATGCTTAATTGGTCTCCAAATGTCAGTAGCAGTTTGCATAAACCTTCGTTAGTCTTTCGGCGAGGCTGCCGGTTCCCCTGAATGGGGAAGGAGCAGAAGGGGCGTCGGGGGGAGGAGAGGCTTTGTTGGCCTTGCTGCTCCTGTGCAAGATCGTGCTTTGTGCTCGGGGGCCAGCTGTCTTCTCCCCTCTTTCCTTACATCCTGCCAGCAACTTCCTTCACGCCTTGATGGGAGCTCTTGCCAGACTCTCTCTTGCTGCGCGAGGGAGACGTGTTTGTCCTGGTGCCGCATATGCTCTCGCTTCTACCTCGCGTGCCGCAGCCGGGAGCTGGTGCTGAGTGCGGGGCGGGGGCTGGGGCTGCTGCTCCCGGGGGTGCTGGGAATGCCCCTGGACCTGGGAAGGACAGACGACTCCGCTCCGACGCGGCTACGCGTGAGCAGCAGCCGTGTCCCACGTCAAACTAGTCTCACCTCTGCTGTTGAGCTACTGCTGATGGTGTTTAATAACCACTGAGACGTGTATCTGCCAAAAATGCACAGGGCAGTCCTTGTTTTGGGGGAAAAAATATGCACCACACTTCTAATAGCCCTATTTTCTACAAATCATCTCTGAACGAGGACTCCCAAAGTGGGGCTTGTCCACAGCGCGGCACAGGAGATGCTCCGGCTGTGCCAGGGAGCCACGGTACCTGCCCTCACTTTGGAAGGTCAGGATAGATAATGTGGGGTTTGGGACTGTGGCTGTCGTACATTTTAGTTTCCAAGCTCCAAAACTTCAATTACGTATTTTAATAGGTGTGATTTAGGAAAATATAGTCCATTCCACCTGCTCTGAATTAATTCGAATGACTGATTAAAAATACAGGTTGAAATATTACAGCTACTAATAATTTCTCCACATGGCTAGCTCTTAATGGATGGAGAGAAAATTAAGAATAAGCTTTTTTATCAATTTTCACAGGCAGGCTTTGCCATAATCCTTTTATTTCTTTGAGAAATGTGTTTGTTTATAGTTATTTTATTTGTTTAACAATTTCCCTCTCTTTGTTAATGTTTGCAGTAATTATTTCATATTCTATAAATATTTAAGATAATTTTATTTTTTATAAAAAACATAATATTTTACTGGTTTTAAAAACTCTCCTTTTCCAGTGCATTTCAGCTCCTTTCCAGGCACCTAAGCCTGGTAGCCTACTGATCATTGTTGCATTGCCCAGAAGACTCAGCTGACATTCAAGCCCCAAGATAGTAGATAATTTTCTCTAATTTTCCCCAGTGCATTGTTTCTCCTTGACCTGCTTTTATAGACTAGTTTGCCCATTGACTTCTCGGCCTCATCCTCTGCATTGAACACTGATAACGACAACATCGTTCCAAGCAGGGCCTGAATATCAGTTCTGGTTAACATCACAGGTTGATGCCAAAAGAAAAAAAGAGCAGGAAAAATGCAGAGGAGCAGTGACTCGGGTCGGGGTTGCAAGCTTCTCTAATTGACTGCTTGTTTGTTTTTCAAAACTGCAGGTGCTTAAAGTTACTGTTATCAATTAATCATATAATTTATGGAGCCTGGGTGGTAATTGCTGCTGAGGCGTGCCTGCAGGTGTGTGCCAGGGAGCTGGGGTTTGTGGGTGATGCTGGTGGGATGTTGCTCCTTGTGTGTGTGAATGTTTGTGTTTCTGCTGAGTAATCTGGCTCAGGGAGAGAGCCTAAAGTGATAAATAGCTCTGAAAAGTGATGAGGAGGAGCAGAGGATGTGAGCAACCAGGCTCAAAGTCTCATGGGTTCTGCGAACGTGCCAGCCAGCAAGGGCTGATGTGGGATGGAGCCAGCAAGGGCTGAGCACGGTCTCTGTGTTTGTGACCAGAGGTCTGCTGTTTGCCCCAACAGAAGGTATGTAATTCTGCTTCTCTCACCTTCGCTGGTGTTTTATGTTGCCTTGGAGAAGCGATACAGCTTTTATTCTAGGTCAGAGTTGAATGTCTCTATAAAACATAATAACGTGGAATCTGGAACAAACGAGGGTTGCTGTGTCTGGGTGGCACAAAAGGCTGAGTATCTCGTGTGCAGCCAGTGTGGGGACGTTCCCTTCCAGCCACGCTGTGCGAGCTGCCTGCTGAGCCTGTCAGACTGGGGTCTCAGGCCACTGCCCTGATGGATCACCCCATAAACTGCTTTACCCTCATCAGGAGGTTCTCTGGGCTGCTTTAGCGCTGCCTCAGGGCAGTATCCGCCAATATTGCTAGAGCACTGGGATTGTCGTGTGGGTGACAGAGATGTTCTGAAATAATGATGCTGTATAAAATGGAGTTGTCTACCATAATGCCTCATCAATTTGACTTTGAAAAGTTAGCCACGGAAGGAGAAATAGAAATAGGAAGGAGAAAAGAGCTTGATGTCTGAAGCCAGCTGGGCGAATCAACAGATGTGATAAATGTAATTCTGCTGGAATTACAGCTTAGGTGTCAGTAGGATAGTCTAACCCTTTGTCTTTGGAGGAGAGGAAATACATTAGGCCCATCCAATGGTATGCTTGCCATTAAAATCAAGGATTTCTCCCTATGTCTTTAATCTGAGCCTGTCCCTCTCCGTGCCTCGTGGCACAGGGAGCGTGGCTGCTTCTGTCCTCCCTGCAGAGGGGCTGAGCTCCCAACATTCCGTCACAGGTGGGAAGAGTGACCTGACTCCTGCAAAACCTGCTGCCTCCTGAATTTTGCGTAGGAGCGGAAAGGGCAGAGCAATCCTCGTGTCTCTTTTCTGCCACTGTTTTAGAAAATGTGTGCCTATGCAAATATTTCACAGTTTGAGACTGCTCAGGATGAATGATGCTCTGTAAAATATGATTATCTTTTGTAATACATCACCAACTTGTACAGTAGCATGATTTCTAACTTCCTTCAAGTTCTGTATCTAAGAAAATAAGC